>NW_027364906.1:0-161079 GCF_046119375.1 Phyllobates terribilis | reverse complement strand
ATCCAGAAATGATTGAAGCTACTGACTGAATGAAAGGAGCTGGCATCTCACTCTCTTTGAATCTTCTTTATCATGCTAAGAGGAGCAGGAAAAAGCAAAAAATTTCAGAATTGCACCTTGCAATGCGGAGAAATTACTGTTTGTGCATTTACAATATTCATTGATTTTTGCCATTGAAAAACATCATGTTATTCATATACCAGAAATGTTTGAAGCTACTGACTGAATGAAAGGAGCTGGCATCTCACTCTCTTTGAATCTTCTTCATAATGCTAAGAGGAGCAGGAAAAAGCAAAAAATTTCAGAATTGCACCTTGCAATGCGGAGAAATTACTGTTTGTGCATTTACAATATTCATTGATTTTTGCCATTGAAAAACATCCAGAAATGATTGAAGCTACAGACTGAATGAAAGGAGCTGGCATCTCACTCTCTTTGATTCTTCTTTATCATGCTAAGAGGAGCAGGAAAAAGCAAAAAATTTCAGAATTGCACCTTGCAATGCGGAGAAATTACTGTTTGTGCATTTACAATATTCATTGATTTTTGCCATTGAAAAACATCATGTTATTCATATACCAGAAATGTTTGAAGCTACTGACTGAATGAAAGGAGCTGGCATCTCACTCTCTTTCAATCTTCTTTATCATGCTAAGAGGAGCAGGAAAAAGCAAAAAATTTCAGAATTGCACCTTGCAATGCGGATAAATTACTGTTTGTGCATTTACAATATTCATTGATTTTTGCCATTGAAAAACATCATGTTATTCATATACCAGAAATGATTGAATCTACTGACTGAATGAAAGGAGCTGGCATCTCACTCTCTTTGAATCTTCTTTATCATGCTAAGAGGAGCAGGAAAAAGCAAAAAATTTCAGAATTGCACCTTGCAATGCGGAGAAATTACTGTTTGTGCATTTACAATATTCATTGATTTTTGCCATTGAAAAACATCATGTTATTCATATACCAGAAATGATTGAAGCTACTGACTGAATGAAAGGAGCTGGCATCTCACTCTCTTTGAATCTTCTTTATCATGCTAAGAGGAGCAGGAAAAAGCAAAAAATTTCAGAATTGCACCTTGCAATGCGGAGAAATTACTGTTTGTGCATTTACAATATTCAATGATTTTTGCCATTGAAAAACGTCCAGAAATTATTGAAGCTACTGACTGAACGAAAGGAGCTGGCATCTCACTCTCTTTGAATCTTCTTTATCATGCTAAGAGGAGCAGGAAAAAGCAAAAAATTTCAGAATTGCACCTTGCAATGCGGAGAAATTACTGTTTGTGCATTTACAATATTCATTGATTTTTGCCATTGAAAAACATCATGTTATTCATATACCAGAAATGTTTGAAGCTACTGACTGAATGAAAGGAGCTGGCATCTCACTCTCTTTGAATCTTCTTCATAATGCTAAGAGGAGCAGGAAAAAGCAAAAAATTTCAGAATTGCACCTTGCAATGTGGAGAAATTACTGTTTGTGCATTTACAATATTCATTGATTTTTGCCATTGAAAAACATCCAGAAATGATTGAAGCTACTGACTGAATGAAAGGAGCTGGCATCTCACTCTCTTTGAATCTTCTTTATCATGCTAAGAGGAGCAGGAAAAAGCAAAAAATTTCAGAATTGCACCTTGCAATGCGGAGAAATTACTGTTTGTGCATTTACAAAATTCATTGATTTTTGCCATTGAAAAACATCATGTTATTCATATACTAGAAATGACTGAAGCTACTGACTGAATGAAAGGAGCTGGCATCTCACTCTCTTTGAATCTTCTTTATCATGCTAAGAGGAGCAGGAAAAAGCAAAAAATTTCAGAATTGCACCTTGCAATGCGGAGAAATTACTGTTTGTGCATTTACAATATTCATTGATTTTTGCCATTGAAAAACGTCCAGAAATGATTGAAGCTACTGACTGAATGAAAGGAGCTGGCATCTCACTCTCTTTGAATCTTCTTTATCATGCTAAGAGGAGCAGGAAAAAGCAAAAAATTTCAGAATTGCACCTTGCAATGCGGAGAAATTACTGTTTGTGCATTTACAATATTCATTGATTTTTGCCATTGAAAAACATCATGTTATTCATATACCAGAAATGTTTGAAGCTACTGACTGAATGAAAGGAGCTGGCATCTCACTCTCTTTCAATCTTCTTTATCATGCTAAGAGGAGCAGGAAAAAGCAAAAAATTTCAGAATTGCACCTTGCAATGCGGATAAATTACTGTTTGTGCATTTACAATATTCATTGATTTTTGCCATTGAAAAACATCATGTTATTCATAAACCAGAAATGATTGAAGCTACTGACTGAATGAAAGGAGCTGGCATCTCACTCTCTTTGAATCTTCTTTATCATGCTAAGAGGAGCAGGAAAAAGCAAAAAATTTCAGAATTGCACCTTGCAATGCGTAGAAATTACTGTTTGTGCATTTACAATATTCATTGATTTTTGCCATTGAAAAACATCATGTTATTCATATACCAGAAATGATTGAAGCTACTGACTGAATGAAAGGAGCTGGCATCTCACTCTCTTTGAATCTTCTTTATCATGCTAAGAGGAGCAGGAAAAAGCAAAAAATTTCAGAATTGCACCTTGCAATGCGGAGAAATTACTGTTTGTGCATTTACAATATTCATTGATTTTTGCAATTGAAAAACGTCCAGAAATGATTGAAGCTACTGACTGAATGAAAGGAGCTGGCATCTCACTCTCTTTGAATCTTCTTTATCATGCTAAGAGGAGCAGGAAAAAGCAAAAAATTTCAGAATTGCACCTTGCAATGCGGAGAAATTACTGTTTGTGCATTTACAATATTCATTGATTTTTGCCATTGAAAAACATCATGTTATTCATATACCAGAAATGTTTGAAGCTACTGACTGAATGAAAGGAGCTGGCATCTCACTCTCTTTGAATCTTCTTTATCATGCTAAGAGGAGCAGGAAAAAGCAAAAAATTTCAGAATTGCACCTTGCAATGCGGAGAAATTACTGTTTGTGCATTTACAATATTCATTGATTTTTGCCATTGAAAAACGTCCAGAAATGATTGAAGCTACTGACTGAATGAAAGGAGCTGACATCTCACTCTCTTTGAATCTTGTTTATCATGCTAAGAGGAGCAGGAAAAAGCAAAAAATTTCAGAATTGCACCTTGCAATGCGGAGAAATTACTGTTTGTGCATTTACAATATTCATTGATTTTTGCCATTGAAAAATGTCCAGAAATGATTGAAGCTACTGACTGAATGAAAGGAGCTGGCATCTCACTCTCTTTGAAACTTCTTTATCATGCTAAGAGGAGCAGGAAAAAGCAAAAAATTTCAGAATTGCACCTTGCAATGCGGAGAAATTACTGTTTGTGCATTTACAATATTCATTGATTTTTGCCATTGAAAAACGTCCAGAAATGATTGAAGCTACTGACTGAATGAAAGGAGCTGGCATCTCACTCTCTTTGAATCTTCTTTATCATGCTAAGAGGAGCAGGAAAAAGTAAAAAATTTCAGAATTGCACCTTGCAATGCGGAGAAATTACTGTTTGTGCATTTACAATATTCAATGATTTTTGCCATTGAAAAACGTCCAGAAATTATTGAAGCTACTGACTGAACGAAAGGAGCTGGCATCTCACTCTCTTTGAATCTTCTTTATCATGCTAAGAGGAGCAGGAAAAAGCAAAAAATTTCAGAATTGCACCTTGCAATGCGGAGAAATTACTGTTTGTGCATTTACAATATTCATTGATTTTTGCCATTGAAAAACATCATGTTATTCATATACCAGAAATGTTTGAAGCTACTGACTGAATGAAAGGAGCTGGCATCTCACTCTCTTTGAATCTTCTTCATAATGCTAAGAGGAGCAGGAAAAAGCAAAAAATTTCAGAATTGCACCTTGCAATGCGGAGAAATTACTGTTTGTGCATTTACAATATTCATTGATTTTTGCCATTGAAAAACATCCAGAAATGATTGAAGCTACAGACTGAATGAAAGGAGCTGGCATCTCACTCTCTTTGATTCTTCTTTATCATGCTAAGAGGAGCAGGAAAAAGCAAAAAATTTCAGAATTGCACCTTGCAATGCGGAGAAATTACTGTTTGTGCATCATGTTATTGCACAAACAGTAATTTCTCCGCATTGCAAGGTGCAATTCTGAAATTTTTTGCTTTTTCCTGCTCCTCTTAGCATGGTAAAGAAGATTCAAAGAGAGTGAGATAACAGCTCCTTTCATTCAGTCAGTAGCTTCAATCATTTCTGGACGTTTTTCAATGGCAAAAATCAATGAATATTGTAAATGCACAAACAGTAATTTCTCCGCATTGCAAGGTGCAATTCTGAAATTTTTTGCTTTTTCCTGCTCCTCTTAGCATGATAAAGAAGATTCAAAGAGAGTGAGATGCCAGCTCCTTTCATTCAGTCAGTAGCTTCAATCATTTCTGGACGTTTTTCAATTGCAAAAATCAATGAATATTGTAAATGCACAAACAGTAATTTCTCCGCATTGCAAGGTGCAATTCTGAAATTTTTTGCTTTTTCCTGCTCCTCTTAGCATGATAAAGAAGATTCAAAGAGAGTGACATGCCAGCTACTTTCATTCAGTCAGTAGCTTCAATCATTTCTGGTATATGAATAACATGATGTTTTTCAATGGCAAAAATCAATGAATATTGTAAATGCACAAACAGTAATTTCTCCGCATTGCAAGGTGCAATTCTGAAATTTTTTGCTTTATCCTGCTCCTCTTAGCATGATAAAGAAGATTCAAAGAGAGTGAGATGCCAGCTCCTTTCATTCAGTCAGTAGCTTCAATCATTTCTGGTATATGAATAACATGATGTTTTTCAATGGCAAAAATCAATGAATATTGTAAATGCACAAACAGTAATTTATCCGCATTGCAAGGTGCAATTCTGAAATTTTTTGCTTTTTCCTGCTCCTCTTAGCATGATAAAGAAGATTCAAAGAGAGTGAGATGCCAGCTCCTTTCATTCAGTCAGTAGCTTCAAACATTTCTGGTATATGAATAACATGATGTTTTTCAATGGCAAAAATCAATGAATATTGTAAATGCACAAACAGTAATTTCTCCGCATTGCAAGGTGCAATTCTGAAATTTTTTGCTTTTTCCTGCTCCTCTTAGCATGATAAAGAAGATTCAAAGAGAGTGAGATGCCAGCTCCTTTCATTCAGTCAGTAGCTTCAATCATTTCTGGACGTTTTTCAATGGCAAAAATCAATGAATATTGTAAATGCACAAACAGTAATTTCTCCGCATTGCAAGGTGCAATTCTGAAATTTTTTGCTTTTTCCTGCTCCTCTTAGCATGATAAAGAAGATTCAAAGAGAGTGAGATGCCAGCTCCTTTCATTCAGTCAGTAGCTTCAAACATTTCTGGTATATGAATAACATGATGTTTTTCAATGGCAAAAATCAATGAATATTGTAAATGCACAAACAGTAATTTCTCCGCATTGCAAGGTGCAATTCTGAAATTTTTTGCTTTTTCCTGCTCCTCTTAGCATGATAAAGAAGATTCAAAGAGAGTGAGATGCCAGCTCCTTTCATTCAGTCAGTAGCTTCAATCATTTCTGGACGTTTTTCAAAGGCAAAAATCAATGAATATTGTAAATGCACAAACAGTAATTTATCCGCATTGCAAGGTGCAATTCTGAAATTTTTTGCTTTTTCCTGCTCCTCTTAGCATGATAAAGAAGATTCAAAGAGAGTGAGATGCCAGCTCCTTTCATTCAGTCAGTAGCTTCAAACATTTCTGGTATATGAATAACATGATGTTTTTCAATGGCAAAAATCAATGAATATTGTAAATGCACAAACAGTAATTTCTCCGCATTGCAAGGTGCAATTCTGAAATTTTTTGCTTTTTCCTGCTCCTCTTAGCATGATAAAGAAGATTCAAAGAGAGTGAGATGCCAGCTCCTTTCATTCCGTCAGTAGCTTCAATCATTTCTGGACGTTTTTCAATGGCAAAAATCAATGAATATTGTAAATGCACAAACAGTAATTTCTCCGCATTGCAAGGTGCAATTCTGAAATTTTTTGCTTTTTCCTGCTCCTCTTAGCATTATGAAGAAGATTCAGAGTGAGATGCCAGCTCCTTTCATTCAGTCAGTAGCTTCAAACATTTCTGGTATATGAAAAACATGTTTTTCAATGGCAAAAATCAATGAATATTGTAAATGCACAAACAGTAATATCTCCACATTGCAAGGTGCAATTCTGAAATTTTTTGCTTTTTCCTGTTAATCCTAGCATGATAAAGAAGATTCAAAGAGAGTGAGATGCCAGCTCCTTTCATTCAGTCAGTAGCTTCAAACATTTCTGGTATATGAAAAACATGTTTTTCAATGGCAAAAATCAATGAATATTGTAAATGCACAAACAGTAATATCTCCACATTGCAAGGTGCAATTCTGAAATTTTTTGCTTTTTCCTGCTAATCCTAGCATGATAAAGAAGATTCAAAGAGAGTGAGATGCCAGCTCCTTTCATTCAGTCAGTAGCTTCAAACATTTCTGGTATATGAAAAACGTTTTTCAATGGCAAAAATCAATGAATATTGTAAATGCACAAACAGTAATATCTCCACATTGCACGGTGCAATTCTGAAATTTTTAGCTTTTTCCTGTTAATCCTAGCATGATAAAGAAGATTCAAAGAGAGTGAGATGCCAGCTCCTTTCATTCAGTCAGTAGCTTCAAACATTTCTGGTATATGAAAAACATGTTTTTCAATGGCAAAAATCAATGAATATTGTAAATGCACAAACAGTAATATCTCCACATTGCAAGGTGCAATTCTGAAATTTTTTGCTTTTTCCTGCTAATCCTAGCATGATAAAGAAGATTCAAAGAGAGTGAGATGCCAGCTCCTTTCATTCAGTCAGTAGCTTCAAACATTTCTGGTATATGAAAAACATGTTTTTCAATGGCAAAAATCAATGAATATTGTAAATGCACAAACAGTAATATCTCCACATTGCACGGTGCAATTCTGAAATTTTTAGCTTTTTCCTGTTAATCCTAGCATGATAAAGAAGATTCAAAGAGAGTAAGATGCCAGCTCCTTTCATTCAGTCAGTAGCTTCAAACATTTCTGGTATATGAAAAACGTTTTTCAATGGCAAAAATCAATGAATATTGTAAATGCACAAACAGTAATATCTCCACATTGCAAGGTGCAATTCTGAAATTTTTTGCTTTTTCCTGTTAATCCTAGCATGATAAAGAAGATTCAGAGTGAGATGCCAGCTCCTTTCATTCAGTCAGTAGCTTCAAACATTTCTGGTATATGAAAAACATGTTTTTCAATGGCAAAAATCAATGAATATTGTAAATCCACAAACAGTAATATCTCCGCATTGCAAGGTGCAATTCTGAAATTTTTTGCTTTTTCCTGCTAATCCTAGCATGATAAAGAAGATTCAAAGAGAGTGAGATGCCAGCTCCTTTCATTCAGTCAGTAGCTTCAAACATTTCTGGTATATGAAAAACATGTTTTTCAATGGCAAAAATCAATGAATATTGTAAAAGCACAAACAGTAATATCTCCACATTGCACGGTGCAATTCTGAAATTTTTAGCTTTTTCCTGTTAATCCTAGCATGATAAAGAAGATTCAAAGAGAGTGAGATGCCAGCTCCTTTCATTCAGTCAGTAGCTTCAAACATTTCTGGTATATGAAAAACATGTTTTTCAATGGCAAAAATCAATGAATATTGTAAATGCACAAACAGTAATATCTCCACATTGCACGGTGCAATTCTGAAATTTTTAGCTTTTTCCTGTTAATCCTAGCATGATAAAGAAGATTCAAAGAGAGTGAGATGCCAGCTCCTTTCATTCAGTCAGTAGCTTCAAACATTTCTGGTATATGAAAAACATGTTTTTCAATGGCAAAAATCAATGAATATTGTAAATGCACAAACAGTAATATCTCCACATTGCAAGGTGCAATTCTGAAATTTTTTGCTTTTTCCTGTTAATCCTAGCATGATAAAGAAGATTCAAAGAGAGTGAGATGCCAGCTCCTTTCATTCAGTCAGTAGCTTCAAACATTTCTGGTATATGAAAAACGTTTTTCAATGGCAAAAATCAATGAATATTGTAAATGCACAAACAGTAATATCTCCACATTGCACGGTGCAATTCTGAAATTTTTAGCTTTTTCCTGTTAATCCTAGCATGATAAAGAAGATTCAAAGAGAGTGAGATGCCAGCTCCTTTCATTCAGTCAGTAGCTTCAAACATTTCTGGTATATGAAAAACATGTTTTTCAATGGCAAAAATCAATGAATATTGTAAATGCACAAACAGTAATATCTCCACATTGCAAGGTGCAATTCTGAAATTTTTTGCTTTTTCCTGCTAATCCTAGCATGATAAAGAAGATTCAAAGAGAGTGAGATGCCAGCTCCTTTCATTCAGTCAGTAGCTTCAAACATTTCTGGTATATGAAAAACATGTTTTTCAATGGCAAAAATCAATGAATATTGTAAATGCACAAACAGTAATATCTCCACATTGCAAGGTGCAATTCTGAAATTTTTTGCTTTTTCCTGCTAATCCTAGCATGATAAAGAAGATTCAAAGAGAGTGAGATGCCAGCTCCTTTCATTCAGTCAGTAGCTTCAAACATTTCTGGTATATGAAAAACGTTTTTCAATGGCAAAAATCAATGAATATTGTAAATGCACAAACAGTAATATCTCCACATTGCACGGTGCAATTCTGAAATTTTTAGCTTTTTCCTGTTAATCCTAGCATGATAAAGAAGATTCAAAGAGAGTGAGATGCCAGCTCCTTTCATTCAGTCAGTAGCTTCAAACATTTCTGGTATATGAAAAACATGTTTTTCAATGGCAAAAATCAATGAATATTGTAAATGCACAAACAGTAATATCTCCACATTGCAAGGTGCAATTCTGAAATTTTTTGCTTTTTCCTGCTAATCCTAGCATGCTAAAGAAGATTCAAAGAGAGTGAGATGCCAGCTCCTTTCATTCAGTCAGTAGCTTCAAACATTTCTGGTATATGAAAAACATGTTTTTCAATGGCAAAAATCAATGAATATTGTAAATGCACAAACAGTAATATCTCCACATTGCACGGTGCAATTCTGAAATTTTTAGCTTTTTCCTGTTAATCCTAGCATGATAAAGAAGATTCAAAGAGAGTGAGATGCCAGCTCCTTTCATTCAGTCAGTAGCTTCAAACATTTCTGGTATATGAAAAACGTTTTTCAATGGCAAAAATCAATGAATATTGTAAATGCACAAACAGTAATATCTCCACATTGCAAGGTGCAATTCTGAAATTTTTTGCTTTTTCCTGTTAATCCTAGCATGATAAAGAAGATTCAAAGAGAGTGAGATGCCAGCTCCTTTCATTCAGTCAGTAGCTTCAAACATTTCTGGTATATGAAAAACGTTTTTCAATGGCAAAAATCAATGAATATTGTAAATGCACAAACAGTAATATCTCCACATTGCAAGGTGCAATTCTGAAATTTTTTGCTTTTTCCTGTTAATCCTAGCATGATAAAGAAGATTCAAAGAGAGTGAGATGCCAGCTCCTTTCATTCAGTCAGTAGCTTCAAACATTTCTGGTATATGAAAAACATGTTTTTCAATGGCAAAAATCAATGAATATTGTAAATGCACAAACAGTAATATCTCCGCATTGCAAGGTGCAATTCTGAAATTTTTTGCTTTTTCCTGCTAATCCTAGCATGATAAAGAAGATTCAAAGAGAGTGAGATGCCAGCTCCTTTCATTCAGTCAGTAGCTTCAAACATTTCTGGTATATGAAAAACATGTTTTTGAATGGCAAAAATCAATGAATATTGTAAAAGCACAAACAGTAATATCTCCACATTGCACGGTGCAATTCTGAAATTTTTAGCTTTTTCCTGTTAATCCTAGCATGATAAAGAAGATTCAAAGAGAGTGAGATGCCAGCTCCTTTCATTCAGTCAGTAGCTTCAAACATTTCTGGTATATGAAAAACATGTTTTTCAATGGCAAAAATCAATGAATATTGTAAATGCACAAACAGTAATATCTCCACATTGCAAGGTGCAATTCTGAAATTTTTTGCTTTTTCCTGCTAATCCTAGCATGATAAAGAAGATTCAAAGAGAGTGAGATGCCAGCTCCTTTCATTCAGTCAGTAGCTTCAAACATTTGTGGTATATGAAAAACGTTTTTCAATGGCAAAAATCAATGAATATTGTAAATGCACAAACAGTAATATCTCCACATTGCACGGTGCAATTCTGAAATTTTTAGCTTTTTCCTGTTAATCCTAGCATGATAAAGAAGATTCAAAGAGAGTGAGATGCCAGCTCCTTTCATTCAGTCAGTAGCTTCAAACATTTCTGGTATATGAAAAACATGTTTTTCAATGGCAAAAATCAATGAATATTGTAAATGCACAAACAGTAATATCTCCACATTGCAAGGTGCAATTCTGAAATTTTTTGCTTTTTCCTGCTAATCCTAGCATGATAAAGAAGATTCAAAGAGAGTGAGATGCCAGCTCCTTTCATTCAGTCAGTAGCTTCAAACATTTCTGGTATATGAAAAACATGTTTTTCAATGGCAAAAATCAATGAATATTGTAAATGCACAAACAGTAATATCTCCACATTGCAAGGTGCAATTCTGAAATTTTTTGCTTTTTCCTGCTAATCCTAGCATGATAAAGAAGATTCAAAGAGAGTGAGATGCCAGCTCCTTTCATTCAGTCAGTAGCTTCAAACATTTCTGGTATATGAAAAACGTTTTTCAATGGCAAAAATCAATGAATATTGTAAATGCACAAACAGTAATATCTCCACATTGCACGGTGCAATTCTGAAATTTTTAGCTTTTTCCTGTTAATCCTAGCATGATAAAGAAGATTCAAAGAGAGTGAGATGCCAGCTCCTTTCATTCAGTCAGTAGCTTCAAACATTTCTGGTATATGAAAAACATGTTTTTCAATGGCAAAAATCAATGAATATTGTAAATGCACAAACAGTAATATCTCCACATTGCAAGGTGCAATTCTGAAATTTTTTGCTTTTTCCTGCTAATCCTAGCATGATAAAGAAGATTCAAAGAGAGTGAGATGCCAGCTCCTTTCATTCAGTCAGTAGCTTCAAACATTTCTGGTATATGAAAAACATGTTTTTCAATGGCAAAAATCAATGAATATTGTAAATGCACAAACAGTAATATCTCCACATTGCACGGTGCAATTCTGAAATTTTTAGCTTTTTCCTGTTAATCCTAGCATAATAAAGAAGATTCAAAGAGAGTGAGATGCCAGCTCCTTTCATTCAGTCAGTAGCTTCAAACATTTCTGGTATATGAAAAACATGTTTTTCAATGGCAAAAATCAATGAATATTGTAAAAGCACAAACAGTAATATCTCCACATTGCACGGTGCAATTCTGAAATTTTTAGCTTTTTCCTGTTAATCCTAGCATGATAAAGATTCAAAGAGAGTGAGATGCCAGCTCCTTTCATTCAGTCAGTAGCTTCAAACATTTCTGGTATATGAAAAACATGTTTTTCAATGGCAAAAATCAATGAATATTGTAAATGCACAAACAGTAATATCTCCACATTGCACGGTGCAATTCTGAAATTTTTAGCTTTTTCCTGTTAATCCTAGCATGATAAAGAAGATTCAAAGAGAGTGAGATGCCAGCTCCTTTCATTCAGTCAGTAGCTTCAAACATTTCTGGTATATGAAAAACATGTTTTTCAATGGCAAAAATCAATGAATATTGTAAATGCACAAACAGTAATATCTCCACATTGCAAGGTGCAATTCTGAAATTTTTTGCTTTTTCCTGTTAATCCTAGCATGATAAAGAAGATTCAAAGAGAGTGAGATGCCAGCTCCTTTCATTCAGTCAGTAGCTTCAAACATTTCTGGTATATGAAAAACGTTTTTCAATGGCAAAAATCAATGAATATTGTAAATGCACAAACAGTAATATCTCCACATTGCACGGTGCAATTCTGAAATTTTTAGCTTTTTCCTGTTAATCCTAGCATGATAAAGAAGATTCAAAGAGAGTGAGATGCCAGCTCCTTTCATTCAGTCAGTAGCTTCAAACATTTCTGGTATATGAAAAACATGTTTTTCAATGGCAAAAATCAATGAATATTGTAAATGCACAAACAGTAATATCTCCACATTGCAAGGTGCAATTCTGAAATTTTTTGCTTTTTCCTGCTAATCCTAGCATGATAAAGAAGATTCAAAGAGAGTGAGATGCCAGCTCCTTTCATTCAGTCAGTAGCTTCAAACATTTCTGGTATATGAAAAACATGTTTTTCAATGGCAAAAATCAATGAATATTGTAAATGCACAAACAGTAATATCTCCACATTGCAAGGTGCAATTCTGAAATTTTTTGCTTTTTCCTGCTAATCCTAGCATGATAAAGAAGATTCAAAGAGAGTGAGATGCCAGCTCCTTTCATTCAGTCAGTAGCTTCAAACATTTCTGGTATATGAAAAACGTTTTTCAATGGCAAAAATCAATGAATATTGTAAATGCACAAACAGTAATATCTCCACATTGCACGGTGCAATTCTGAAATTTTTAGCTTTTTCCTGTTAATCCTAGCATGATAAAGAAGATTCAAAGAGAGTGAGATGCCAGCTCCTTTCATTCAGTCAGTAGCTTCAAACATTTCTGGTATATGAAAAACATGTTTTTCAATGGCAAAAATCAATGAATATTGTAAATGCACAAACAGTAATATCTCCACATTGCAAGGTGCAATTCTGAAATTTTTTGCTTTTTCCTGCTAATCCTAGCATGATAAAGAAGATTCAAAGAGAGTGAGATGCCAGCTCCTTTCATTCAGTCAGTAGCTTCAAACATTTCTGGTATATGAAAAACATGTTTTTCAATGGCAAAAATCAATGAATATTGTAAATGCACAAACAGTAATATCTCCACATTGCACGGTGCAATTCTGAAATTTTTAGCTTTTTCCTGTTAATCCTAGCATGATAAAGAAGATTCAAAGAGAGTGAGATGCCAGCTCCTTTCATTCAGTCAGTAGCTTCAAACATTTCTGGTATATGAAAAACGTTTTTCAATGGCAAAAATCAATGAATATTGTAAATGCACAAACAGTAATATCTCCACATTGCAAGGTGCAATTCTGAAATTTTTTGCTTTTTCCTGTTAATCCTAGCATGATAAAGAAGATTCAAAGAGAGTGAGATGCCAGCTCCTTTCATTCAGTCAGTAGCTTCAAACATTTCTGGTATATGAAAAACGTTTTTCAATGGCAAAAATCAATGAATATTGTAAATGCACAAACAGTAATATCTCCACATTGCAAGGTGCAATTCTGAAATTTTTTGCTTTTTCCTGTTAATCCTAGCATGATAAAGAAGATTCAAAGAGAGTGAGATGCCAGCTCCTTTCATTCAGTCAGTAGCTTCAAACATTTCTGGTATATGAAAAACATGTTTTTCAATGGCAAAAATCAATGAATATTGTAAATGCACAAACAGTAATATCTCCGCATTGCAAGGTGCAATTCTGAAATTTTTTGCTTTTTCCTGCTAATCCTAGCATGATAAAGAAGATTCAAAGAGAGTGAGATGCCAGCTCCTTTCATTCAGTCAGTAGCTTCAAACATTTCTGGTATATGAAAAACATGTTTTTGAATGGCAAAAATCAATGAATATTGTAAAAGCACAAACAGTAATATCTCCACATTGCACGGTGCAATTCTGAAATTTTTAGCTTTTTCCTGTTAATCCTAGCATGATAAAGAAGATTCAAAGAGAGTGAGATGCCAGCTCCTTTCATTCAGTCAGTAGCTTCAAACATTTCTGGTATATGAAAAACATGTTTTTCAATGGCAAAAATCAATGAATATTGTAAATGCACAAACAGTAATATCTCCACATTGCAAGGTGCAATTCTGAAATTTTTTGCTTTTTCCTGCTAATCCTAGCATGATAAAGAAGATTCAAAGAGAGTGAGATGCCAGCTCCTTTCATTCAGTCAGTAGCTTCAAACATTTGTGGTATATGAAAAACGTTTTTCAATGGCAAAAATCAATGAATATTGTAAATGCACAAACAGTAATATCTCCACATTGCACGGTGCAATTCTGAAATTTTTAGCTTTTTCCTGTTAATCCTAGCATGATAAAGAAGATTCAAAGAGAGTGAGATGCCAGCTCCTTTCATTCAGTCAGTAGCTTCAAACATTTCTGGTATATGAAAAACATGTTTTTCAATGGCAAAAATCAATGAATATTGTAAATGCACAAACAGTAATATCTCCACATTGCAAGGTGCAATTCTGAAATTTTTTGCTTTTTCCTGTTAATCCTAGCATGATAAAGAAGATTCAAAGAGAGTGAGATGCCAGCTCCTTTCATTCAGTCAGTAGCTTCAAACATTTCTGGTATATGAAAAACATGTTTTTCAATGGCAAAAATCAATGAATATTGTAAATGCACAAACAGTAATATCTCCGCATTGCAAGGTGCAATTCTGAAATTTTTTGCTTTTTCCTGCTAATCCTAGCATGATAAAGAAGATTCAAAGAGAGTGAGATGCCAGCTCCTTTCATTCAGTCAGTAGCTTCAAACATTTCTGGTATATGAAAAACATGTTTTTGAATGGCAAAAATCAATGAATATTGTAAAAGCACAAACAGTAATATCTCCACATTGCACGGTGCAATTCTGAAATTTTTAGCTTTTTCCTGTTAATCCTAGCATGATAAAGAAGATTCAAAGAGAGTGAGATGCCAGCTCCTTTCATTCAGTCAGTAGCTTCAAACATTTCTGGTATATGAAAAACATGTTTTTCAATGGCAAAAATCAATGAATATTGTAAATGCACAAACAGTAATATCTCCACATTGCAAGGTGCAATTCTGAAATTTTTTGCTTTTTCCTGCTAATCCTAGCATGATAAAGAAGATTCAAAGAGAGTGAGATGCCAGCTCCTTTCATTCAGTCAGTAGCTTCAAACATTTCTGGTATATGAAAAACGTTTTTCAATGGCAAAAATCAATGAATATTGTAAATGCACAAACAGTAATATCTCCACATTGCACGGTGCAATTCTGAAATTTTTAGCTTTTTCCTGTTAATCCTAGCATGATAAAGAAGATTCAAAGAGAGTGAGATGCCAGCTCCTTTCATTCAGTCAGTAGCTTCAAACATTTCTGGTATATGAAAAACATGTTTTTCAATGGCAAAAATCAATGAATATTGTAAATGCACAAACAGTAATATCTCCACATTGCAAGGTGCAATTCTGAAATTTTTTGCTTTTTCCTGCTAATCCTAGCATGATAAAGAAGATTCAAAGAGAGTGAGATGCCAGCTCCTTTCATTCAGTCAGTAGCTTCAAACATTTCTGGTATATGAAAAACATGTTTTTCAATGGCAAAAATCAATGAATATTGTAAATGCACAAACAGTAATATCTCCACATTGCACGGTGCAATTCTGAAATTTTTAGCTTTTTCCTGTTAATCCTAGCATAATAAAGAAGATTCAAAGAGAGTGAGATGCCAGCTCCTTTCATTCAGTCAGTAGCTTCAAACATTTCTGGTATATGAAAAACGTTTTTCAATGGCAAAAATCAATGAATATTGTAAATGCACAAACAGTAATATCTCCACATTGCAAGGTGCAATTCTGAAATTTTTTGCTTTTTCCTGTTAATCCTAGCATGATAAAGAAGATTCAAAGAGAGTGAGATGCCAGCTCCTTTCATTCAGTCAGTAGTTACAAACATTTCTGGTATATGAAAAACATGTTTTTCAATGGCAAAAATCAATGAATATTGTAAATGCACAAACAGTAATATCTCCGCATTGCAAGGTGCAATTCTGAAATTTTTTGCTTTTTCCTGCTAATCCTAGCATGATAAGGAAGATTCAAAGAGAGTGAGATGCCAGCTCCTTTCATTCAGTCAGTAGCTTCAAACATTTCTGGTATATGAAAAACATGTTTTTCAATGGCAAAAATCAATGAATATTGTAAATGCACAAACAGTAATATCTCCACATTGCACGGTGCAATTCTGAAATTTTTAGCTTTTTCCTGTTAATCCTAGCATGATAAAGAAGATTCAAAGAGAGTGAGATGCCAGCTCCTTTCATTCAGTCAGTAGCTTCAAACATTTCTGGTATATGAAAAACGTTTTTCAATGGCAAAAATCAATGAATATTGTAAATGCACAAACAGTAATATCTCCACATTGCAAGGTGCAATTCTGAAATTTTTTGCTTTTTCCTGTTAATCCTAGCATGATCAAGAAGATTCAAAGAGAGTGAGATGCCAGCTCCTTTCATTCAGTCAGTAGCTTCAAACATTTCTGGTATATGAAAAACATGTTTTTCAATGGCAAAAATCAATGAATATTGTAAATGCACAAACAGTAATATCTCCGCATTGCAAGGTGCAATTCTGAAATTTTTAGCTTTTTCCTGCTAATCCTAGCATGATAAAGAAGATTCAAAGAGAGTGAGATGCCAGCTCCTTTCATTCAGTCAGTAGCTTCAAACATTTCTGGTATATGAAAAACATGTTTTTCAATGGCAAAAATCAATGAATATTGTAAATGCACAAACAGTAATATCTCCACATTGCAAGGTGCAATTCTGAAATTTTTTGCTTTTTCCTGTTAATCCTAGCATGATAAAGAAGATTCAAAGAGAGTGAGATGCCAGCTCCTTTCATTCAGTCAGTAGCTTCAAACATTTCTGGTATATGAAAAACATGTTTTTCAATGGCAAAAATCAATGAATATTGTAAATGCACAAACAGTAATATCTCCACATTGCAAGGTGCAATTCTGAAATTTTTTGCTTTTTCCTGCTAATCCTAGCATGATAAAGAAGATTCAAAGAGAGTGAGATGCCAGCTCCTTTCATTCAGTCAGTAGCTTCAAACATTTCTGGTATATGAAAAACGTTTTTCAATGGCAAAAATCAATGAATATTGTAAATGCACAAACAGTAATATCTCCACATTGCACGGTGCAATTCTGAAATTTTTAGCTTTTTCCTGTTAATCCTAGCATGATAAAGAAGATTCAAAGAGAGTGAGATGCCAGCTCCTTTCATTCAGTCAGTAGCTTCAAACATTTCTGGTATATGAAAAACATGTTTTTCAATGGCAAAAATCAATGAATATTGTAAATGCACAAACAGTAATATCTCCACATTGCAAGGTGCAATTCTGAAATTTTTTGCTTTTTCCTGCTAATCCTAGCATGATAAAGAAGATTCAAAGAGAGTGAGATGCCAGCTCCTTTCATTCAGTCAGTAGCTTCAAACATTTCTGGTATATGAAAAACATGTTTTTCAATGGCAAAAATCAATGAATATTGTAAATGCACAAACAGTAATATCTCCACATTGCACGGTGCAATTCTGAAATTTTTAGCTTTTTCCTGTTAATCCTAGCATGATAAAGAAGATTGAAAGAGAGTGAGATGCCAGCTCCTTTCATTCAGTCAGTAGCTTCAAACATTTCTGGTATATGAAAAACGTTTTTCAATGGCAAAAATCAATGAATATTGTAAATGCACAAACAGTAATATCTCCACATTGCAAGGTGCAATTCTGAAATTTTTTGCTTTTTCCTGTTAATCCTAGCATGATAAAGAAGATTCAGAGTGAGATGCCAGCTCCTTTCATTCAGTCAGTAGCTTCAAACATTTCTGGTATATGAAAAACATGTTTTTCAATGGCAAAAATCAATGAATATTGTAAATGCACAAACAGTAATATCTCCGCATTGCAAGGTGCAATTCTGAAATTTTTTGCTTTTTCCTGCTAATCCTAGCATGATAAAGAAGATTCAAAGAGAGTGAGATGCCAGCTCCTTTCATTCAGTCAGTAGCTTCAAACATTTCTGGTATATGAAAAACATGTTTTTCAATGGCAAAAATCAATGAATATTGTAAAAGCACAAACAGTAATATCTCCACATTGCACGGTGCAATTCTGAAATTTTTAGCTTTTTCCTGTTAATCCTAGCATGATAAAGAAGATTCAAAGAGAGTGAGATGCCAGCTCCTTTCATTCAGTCAGTAGCTTCAAACATTTCTGGTATATGAAAAACATGTTTTTCAATGGCAAAAATCAATGAATATTGTAAATGCACAAACAGTAATATCTCCACATTGCACGGTGCAATTCTGAAATTTTTAGCTTTTTCCTGTTAATCCTAGCATGATAAAGAAGATTCAAAGAGAGTGAGATGCCAGCTCCTTTCATTCAGTCAGTAGCTTCAAACATTTCTGGTATATGAAAAACATGTTTTTCAATGGCAAAAATCAATGAATATTGTAAATGCACAAACAGTAATATCTCCACATTGCAAGGTGCAATTCTGAAATTTTTTGCTTTTTCCTGTTAATCCTAGCATGATAAAGAAGATTCAAAGAGAGTGAGATGCCAGCTCCTTTCATTCAGTCAGTAGCTTCAAACATTTCTGGTATATGAAAAACATGTTTTTCAATGGCAAAAATCAATGAATATTGTAAATGCACAAACAGTAATATCTCCACATTGCACGGTGCAATTCTGAAATTTTTAGCTTTTTCCTGTTAATCCTAGCATGATAAAGAAGATTCAAAGAGAGTGAGATGCCAGCTCCTTTCATTCAGTCAGTAGCTTCAAACATTTCTGGTATATGAAAAACATGTTTTTCAATGGCAAAAATCAATGAATATTGTAAATGCACAAACAGTAATATCTCCACATTGCACGGTGCAATTCTGAAATTTTTAGCTTTTTCCTGTTAATCCTAGCATGATAAAGAAGATTCAAAGAGAGTGAGATGCCAGCTCCTTTCATTCAGTCAGTAGCTTCAAACATTTCTGGTATATGAAAAACATGTTTTTCAATGGCAAAAATCAATGAATATTGTAAATGCACAAACAGTAATATCTCCACATTGCACGGTGCAATTCTGAAATTTTTAGCTTTTTCCTGTTAATCCTAGCATGATAAAGAAGATTCAAAGAGAGTGAGATGCCAGCTCCTTTCATTCAGTCAGTAGCTTCAAACATTTCTGGTATATGAAAAACATGTTTTTCAATGGCAAAAATCAATGAATATTGTAAATGCACAAACAGTAATATCTCCACATTGCACGGTGCAATTCTGAAATTTTTAGCTTTTTCCTGTTAATCCTAGCATGATAAAGAAGATTCAAAGAGAGTGAGATGCCAGCTCCTTTCATTCAGTCAGTAGCTTCAAACATTTCTGGTATATGAAAAACGTTTTTCAATGGCAAAAATCAATGAATATTGTAAATGCACAAACAGTAATATCTCCGCATTGCAAGGTGCAATTCTGAAATTTTTTGCTTTTTCCTGCTAATCCTAGCATGATAAAGAAGATTCAAAGAGAGTGAGATGCCAGCTCCTTTCATTCAGTCAGTAGCTTCAAACATTTCTGGTATATGAAAAACATGTTTTTCAATGGCAAAAATCAATGAATATTGTAAATGCACAAACAGTAATATCTCCACATTGCAAGGTGCAATTCTGAAATTTTTTGCTTTTTCCTGTTAATCCTAGCATGATAAAGAAGATTCAAAGAGAGTGAGATGCCAGCTCCTTTCATTCAGTCAGTAGCTTCAAACATTTCTGGTATATGAAAAACATGTTTTTCAATGGCAAAAATCAATGAATATTGTAAATGCACAAACAGTAATATCTCCACATTGCAAGGTGCAATTCTGAAATTTTTTGCTTTTTCCTGCTAATCCTAGCATGATAAAGAAGATTCAAAGAGAGTGAGATGCCAGCTCCTTTCATTCAGTCAGTATCTTCAAACATTTCTGGTATATGAAAAACGTTTTTCAATGGCAAAAATCAATGAATATTGTAAATGCACAAACAGTAATATCTCCACATTGCACGGTGCAATTCTGAAATTTTTAGCTTTTTCCTGTTAATCCTAGCATGATAAAGAAGATTCAAAGAGAGTGAGATGCCAGCTCCTTTCATTCAGTCAGTAGCTTCAAACATTTCTGGTATATGAAAAACATGTTTTTCAATGGCAAAAATCAATGAATATTGTAAATGCACAAACAGTAATATCTCCACATTGCAAGGTGCAATTCTGAAATTTTTTGCTTTTTCCTGCTAATCCTAGCATGATAAAGAAGATTCAAAGAGAGTGAGATGCCAGCTCCTTTCATTCAGTCAGTAGCTTCAAACATTTCTGGTATATGAAAAACATGTTTTTCAATGGCAAAAATCAATGAATATTGTAAATGCACAAACAGTAATATCTCCACATTGCACGGTGCAATTCTGAAATTTTTAGCTTTTTCCTGTTAATCCTAGCATAATAAAGAAGATTCAAAGAGAGTGAGATGCCAGCTCCTTTCATTCAGTCAGTAGCTTCAAACATTTCTGGTATATGAAAAACGTTTTTCAATGGCAAAAATCAATGAATATTGTAAATGCACAAACAGTAATATCTCCACATTGCAAGGTGCAATTCTGAAATTTTTTGCTTTTTCCTGTTAATCCTAGCATGATAAAGAAGATTCAAAGAGAGTGAGATGCCAGCTCCTTTCATTCAGTCAGTAGTTACAAACATTTCTGGTATATGAAAAACATGTTTTTCAATGGCAAAAATCAATGAATATTGTAAATGCACAAACAGTAATATCTCCGCATTGCAAGGTGCAATTCTGAAATTTTTTGCTTTTTCCTGCTAATCCTAGCATGATAAGGAAGATTCAAAGAGAGTGAGATGCCAGCTCCTTTCATTCAGTCAGTAGCTTCAAACATTTCTGGTATATGAAAAACATGTTTTTCAATGGCAAAAATCAATGAATATTGTAAATGCACAAACAGTAATATCTCCACATTGCACGGTGCAATTCTGAAATTTTTAGCTTTTTCCTGTTAATCCTAGCATGATAAAGAAGATTCAAAGAGAGTGAGATGCCAGCTGCTTTCATTCAGTCAGTAGCTTCAAACATTTCTGGTATATGAAAAACGTTTTTCAATGGCAAAAATCAATGAATATTGTAAATGCACAAACAGTAATATCTCCACATTGCAAGGTGCAATTCTGAAATTTTTTGCTTTTTCCTGTTAATCCTAGCATGATCAAGAAGATTCAAAGAGAGTGAGATGCCAGCTCCTTTCATTCAGTCAGTAGCTTCAAACATTTCTGGTATATGAAAAACATGTTTTTCAATGGCAAAAATCAATGAATATTGTAAATGCACAAACAGTAATATCTCCGCATTGCAAGGTGCAATTCTGAAATTTTTAGCTTTTTCCTGCTAATCCTAGCATGATAAAGAAGATTCAAAGAGAGTGAGATGCCAGCTCCTTTCATTCAGTCAGTAGCTTCAAACATTTCTGGTATATGAAAAACATGTTTTTCAATGGCAAAAATCAATGAATATTGTAAATGCACAAACAGTAATATCTCCACATTGCAAGGTGCAATTCTGAAATTTTTTGCTTTTTCCTGTTAATCCTAGCATGATAAAGAAGATTCAAAGAGAGTGAGATGCCAGCTCCTTTCATTCAGTCAGTAGCTTCAAACATTTCTGGTATATGAAAAACATGTTTTTCAATGGCAAAAATCAATGAATATTGTAAATGCACAAACAGTAATATCTCCACATTGCAAGGTGCAATTCTGAAATTTTTTGCTTTTTCCTGCTAATCCTAGCATGATAAAGAAGATTCAAAGAGAGTGAGATGCCAGCTCCTTTCATTCAGTCAGTAGCTTCAAACATTTCTGGTATATGAAAAACGTTTTTCAATGGCAAAAATCAATGAATATTGTAAATGCACAAACAGTAATATCTCCACATTGCACGGTGCAATTCTGAAATTTTTAGCTTTTTCCTGTTAATCCTAGCATGATAAAGAAGATTCAAAGAGAGTGAGATGCCAGCTCCTTTCATTCAGTCAGTAGCTTCAAACATTTCTGGTATATGAAAAACATGTTTTTCAATGGCAAAAATCAATGAATATTGTAAATGCACAAACAGTAATATCTCCACATTGCAAGGTGCAATTCTGAAATTTTTTGCTTTTTCCTGCTAATCCTAGCATGATAAAGAAGATTCAAAGAGAGTGAGATGCCAGCTCCTTTCATTCAGTCAGTAGCTTCAAACATTTCTGGTATATGAAAAACATGTTTTTCAATGGCAAAAATCAATGAATATTGTAAATGCACAAACAGTAATATCTCCACATTGCACGGTGCAATTCTGAAATTTTTAGCTTTTTCCTGTTAATCCTAGCATGATAAAGAAGATTCAAAGAGAGTAAGATGCCAGCTCCTTTCATTCAGTCAGTAGCTTCAAACATTTCTGGTATATGAAAAACGTTTTTCAATGGCAAAAATCAATGAATATTGTAAATGCACAAACAGTAATATCTCCACATTGCAAGGTGCAATTCTGAAATTTTTTGCTTTTTCCTGTTAATCCTAGCATGATAAAGAAGATTCAGAGTGAGATGCCAGCTCCTTTCATTCAGTCAGTAGCTTCAAACATTTCTGGTATATGAAAAACATGTTTTTCAATGGCAAAAATCAATGAATATTGTAAATCCACAAACAGTAATATCTCCGCATTGCAAGGTGCAATTCTGAAATTTTTTGCTTTTTCCTGCTAATCCTAGCATGATAAAGAAGATTCAAAGAGAGTGAGATGCCAGCTCCTTTCATTCAGTCAGTAGCTTCAAACATTTCTGGTATATGAAAAACATGTTTTTCAATGGCAAAAATCAATGAATATTGTAAAAGCACAAACAGTAATATCTCCACATTGCACGGTGCAATTCTGAAATTTTTAGCTTTTTCCTGTTAATCCTAGCATGATAAAGAAGATTCAAAGAGAGTGAGATGCCAGCTCCTTTCATTCAGTCAGTAGCTTCAAACATTTCTGGTATATGAAAAACATGTTTTTCAATGGCAAAAATCAATGAATATTGTAAATGCACAAACAGTAATATCTCCACATTGCACGGTGCAATTCTGAAATTTTTAGCTTTTTCCTGTTAATCCTAGCATGATAAAGAAGATTCAAAGAGAGTGAGATGCCAGCTCCTTTCATTCAGTCAGTAGCTTCAAACATTTCTGGTATATGAAAAACATGTTTTTCAATGGCAAAAATCAATGAATATTGTAAATGCACAAACAGTAATATCTCCACATTGCAAGGTGCAATTCTGAAATTTTTTGCTTTTTCCTGTTAATCCTAGCATGATAAAGAAGATTCAAAGAGAGTGAGATGCCAGCTCCTTTCATTCAGTCAGTAGCTTCAAACATTTCTGGTATATGAAAAACGTTTTTCAATGGCAAAAATCAATGAATATTGTAAATGCACAAACAGTAATATCTCCACATTGCACGGTGCAATTCTGAAATTTTTAGCTTTTTCCTGTTAATCCTAGCATGATAAAGAAGATTCAAAGAGAGTGAGATGCCAGCTCCTTTCATTCAGTCAGTAGCTTCAAACATTTCTGGTATATGAAAAACATGTTTTTCAATGGCAAAAATCAATGAATATTGTAAATGCACAAACAGTAATATCTCCACATTGCAAGGTGCAATTCTGAAATTTTTTGCTTTTTCCTGCTAATCCTAGCATGATAAAGAAGATTCAAAGAGAGTGAGATGCCAGCTCCTTTCATTCAGTCAGTAGCTTCAAACATTTCTGGTATATGAAAAACATGTTTTTCAATGGCAAAAATCAATGAATATTGTAAATGCACAAACAGTAATATCTCCACATTGCAAGGTGCAATTCTGAAATTTTTTGCTTTTTCCTGCTAATCCTAGCATGATAAAGAAGATTCAAAGAGAGTGAGATGCCAGCTCCTTTCATTCAGTCAGTAGCTTCAAACATTTCTGGTATATGAAAAACGTTTTTCAATGGCAAAAATCAATGAATATTGTAAATGCACAAACAGTAATATCTCCACATTGCACGGTGCAATTCTGAAATTTTTAGCTTTTTCCTGTTAATCCTAGCATGATAAAGAAGATTCAAAGAGAGTGAGATGCCAGCTCCTTTCATTCAGTCAGTAGCTTCAAACATTTCTGGTATATGAAAAACATGTTTTTCAATGGCAAAAATCAATGAATATTGTAAATGCACAAACAGTAATATCTCCACATTGCAAGGTGCAATTCTGAAATTTTTTGCTTTTTCCTGCTAATCCTAGCATGATAAAGAAGATTCAAAGAGAGTGAGATGCCAGCTCCTTTCATTCAGTCAGTAGCTTCAAACATTTCTGGTATATGAAAAACATGTTTTTCAATGGCAAAAATCAATGAATATTGTAAATGCACAAACAGTAATATCTCCACATTGCACGGTGCAATTCTGAAATTTTTAGCTTTTTCCTGTTAATCCTAGCATGATAAAGAAGATTCAAAGAGAGTGAGATGCCAGCTCCTTTCATTCAGTCAGTAGCTTCAAACATTTCTGGTATATGAAAAACGTTTTTCAATGGCAAAAATCAATGAATATTGTAAATGCACAAACAGTAATATCTCCACATTGCAAGGTGCAATTCTGAAATTTTTTGCTTTTTCCTGTTAATCCTAGCATGATAAAGAAGATTCAAAGAGAGTGAGATGCCAGCTCCTTTCATTCAGTCAGTAGCTTCAAACATTTCTGGTATATGAAAAACGTTTTTCAATGGCAAAAATCAATGAATATTGTAAATGCACAAACAGTAATATCTCCACATTGCAAGGTGCAATTCTGAAATTTTTTGCTTTTTCCTGTTAATCCTAGCATGATAAAGAAGATTCAAAGAGAGTGAGATGCCAGCTCCTTTCATTCAGTCAGTAGCTTCAAACATTTCTGGTATATGAAAAACATGTTTTTCAATGGCAAAAATCAATGAATATTGTAAATGCACAAACAGTAATATCTCCGCATTGCAAGGTGCAATTCTGAAATTTTTTGCTTTTTCCTGCTAATCCTAGCATGATAAAGAAGATTCAAAGAGAGTGAGATGCCAGCTCCTTTCATTCAGTCAGTAGCTTCAAACATTTCTGGTATATGAAAAACATGTTTTTGAATGGCAAAAATCAATGAATATTGTAAAAGCACAAACAGTAATATCTCCACATTGCACGGTGCAATTCTGAAATTTTTAGCTTTTTCCTGTTAATCCTAGCATGATAAAGAAGATTCAAAGAGAGTGAGATGCCAGCTCCTTTCATTCAGTCAGTAGCTTCAAACATTTCTGGTATATGAAAAACATGTTTTTCAATGGCAAAAATCAATGAATATTGTAAATGCACAAACAGTAATATCTCCACATTGCAAGGTGCAATTCTGAAATTTTTTGCTTTTTCCTGCTAATCCTAGCATGATAAAGAAGATTCAAAGAGAGTGAGATGCCAGCTCCTTTCATTCAGTCAGTAGCTTCAAACATTTGTGGTATATGAAAAACGTTTTTCAATGGCAAAAATCAATGAATATTGTAAATGCACAAACAGTAATATCTCCACATTGCACGGTGCAATTCTGAAATTTTTAGCTTTTTCCTGTTAATCCTAGCATGATAAAGAAGATTCAAAGAGAGTGAGATGCCAGCTCCTTTCATTCAGTCAGTAGCTTCAAACATTTCTGGTATATGAAAAACATGTTTTTCAATGGCAAAAATCAATGAATATTGTAAATGCACAAACAGTAATATCTCCACATTGCAAGGTGCAATTCTGAAATTTTTTGCTTTTTCCTGCTAATCCTAGCATGATAAAGAAGATTCAAAGAGAGTGAGATGCCAGCTCCTTTCATTCAGTCAGTAGCTTCAAACATTTCTGGTATATGAAAAACATGTTTTTCAATGGCAAAAATCAATGAATATTGTAAATGCACAAACAGTAATATCTCCACATTGCAAGGTGCAATTCTGAAATTTTTTGCTTTTTCCTGCTAATCCTAGCATGATAAAGAAGATTCAAAGAGAGTGAGATGCCAGCTCCTTTCATTCAGTCAGTAGCTTCAAACATTTCTGGTATATGAAAAACGTTTTTCAATGGCAAAAATCAATGAATATTGTAAATGCACAAACAGTAATATCTCCACATTGCACGGTGCAATTCTGAAATTTTTAGCTTTTTCCTGTTAATCCTAGCATGATAAAGAAGATTCAAAGAGAGTGAGATGCCAGCTCCTTTCATTCAGTCAGTAGCTTCAAACATTTCTGGTATATGAAAAACATGTTTTTCAATGGCAAAAATCAATGAATATTGTAAATGCACAAACAGTAATATCTCCACATTGCAAGGTGCAATTCTGAAATTTTTTGCTTTTTCCTGCTAATCCTAGCATGATAAAGAAGATTCAAAGAGAGTGAGATGCCAGCTCCTTTCATTCAGTCAGTAGCTTCAAACATTTCTGGTATATGAAAAACATGTTTTTCAATGGCAAAAATCAATGAATATTGTAAATGCACAAACAGTAATATCTCCACATTGCACGGTGCAATTCTGAAATTTTTAGCTTTTTCCTGTTAATCCTAGCATAATAAAGAAGATTCAAAGAGAGTGAGATGCCAGCTCCTTTCATTCAGTCAGTAGCTTCAAACATTTCTGGTATATGAAAAACGTTTTTCAATGGCAAAAATCAATGAATATTGTAAATGCACAAACAGTAATATCTCCACATTGCAAGGTGCAATTCTGAAATTTTTTGCTTTTTCCTGTTAATCCTAGCATGATAAAGAAGATTCAAAGAGAGTGAGATGCCAGCTCCTTTCATTCAGTCAGTAGTTACAAACATTTCTGGTATATGAAAAACATGTTTTTCAATGGCAAAAATCAATGAATATTGTAAATGCACAAACAGTAATATCTCCACATTGCAAGGTGCAATTCTGAAATTTTTTGCTTTTTCCTGTTAATCCTAGCATGATAAAGAAGATTCAAAGAGAGTGAGATGCCAGCTCCTTTCATTCAGTCAGTAGCTTCAAACATTTCTGGTATATGAAAAACGTTTTTCAATGGCAAAAATCAATGAATATTGTAAATGCACAAACAGTAATATCTCCACATTGCAAGGTGCAATTCTGAAATTTTTTGCTTTTTCCTGTTAATCCTAGCATGATAAAGAAGATTCAAAGAGAGTGAGATGCCAGCTCCTTTCATTCAGTCAGTAGCTTCAAACATTTCTGGTATATGAAAAACATGTTTTTCAATGGCAAAAATCAATGAATATTGTAAATGCACAAACAGTAATATCTCCGCATTGCAAGGTGCAATTCTGAAATTTTTTGCTTTTTCCTGCTAATCCTAGCATGATAAAGAAGATTCAAAGAGAGTGAGATGCCAGCTCCTTTCATTCAGTCAGTAGCTTCAAACATTTCTGGTATATGAAAAACATGTTTTTGAATGGCAAAAATCAATGAATATTGTAAAAGCACAAACAGTAATATCTCCACATTGCACGGTGCAATTCTGAAATTTTTAGCTTTTTCCTGTTAATCCTAGCATGATAAAGAAGATTCAAAGAGAGTGAGATGCCAGCTCCTTTCATTCAGTCAGTAGCTTCAAACATTTCTGGTATATGAAAAACATGTTTTTCAATGGCAAAAATCAATGAATATTGTAAATGCACAAACAGTAATATCTCCACATTGCAAGGTGCAATTCTGAAATTTTTTGCTTTTTCCTGCTAATCCTAGCATGATAAAGAAGATTCAAAGAGAGTGAGATGCCAGCTCCTTTCATTCAGTCAGTAGCTTCAAACATTTGTGGTATATGAAAAACGTTTTTCAATGGCAAAAATCAATGAATATTGTAAATGCACAAACAGTAATATCTCCACATTGCACGGTGCAATTCTGAAATTTTTAGCTTTTTCCTGTTAATCCTAGCATGATAAAGAAGATTCAAAGAGAGTGAGATGCCAGCTCCTTTCATTCAGTCAGTAGCTTCAAACATTTCTGGTATATGAAAAACATGTTTTTCAATGGCAAAAATCAATGAATATTGTAAATGCACAAACAGTAATATCTCCACATTGCAAGGTGCAATTCTGAAATTTTTTGCTTTTTCCTGCTAATCCTAGCATGATAAAGAAGATTCAAAGAGAGTGAGATGCCAGCTCCTTTCATTCAGTCAGTAGCTTCAAACATTTCTGGTATATGAAAAACATGTTTTTCAATGGCAAAAATCAATGAATATTGTAAATGCACAAACAGTAATATCTCCACATTGCAAGGTGCAATTCTGAAATTTTTTGCTTTTTCCTGCTAATCCTAGCATGATAAAGAAGATTCAAAGAGAGTGAGATGCCAGCTCCTTTCATTCAGTCAGTAGCTTCAAACATTTCTGGTATATGAAAAACGTTTTTCAATGGCAAAAATCAATGAATATTGTAAATGCACAAACAGTAATATCTCCACATTGCACGGTGCAATTCTGAAATTTTTAGCTTTTTCCTGTTAATCCTAGCATGATAAAGAAGATTCAAAGAGAGTGAGATGCCAGCTCCTTTCATTCAGTCAGTAGCTTCAAACATTTCTGGTATATGAAAAACATGTTTTTCAATGGCAAAAATCAATGAATATTGTAAATGCACAAACAGTAATATCTCCACATTGCAAGGTGCAATTCTGAAATTTTTTGCTTTTTCCTGCTAATCCTAGCATGATAAAGAAGATTCAAAGAGAGTGAGATGCCAGCTCCTTTCATTCAGTCAGTAGCTTCAAACATTTCTGGTATATGAAAAACATGTTTTTCAATGGCAAAAATCAATGAATATTGTAAATGCACAAACAGTAATATCTCCACATTGCACGGTGCAATTCTGAAATTTTTAGCTTTTTCCTGTTAATCCTAGCATAATAAAGAAGATTCAAAGAGAGTGAGATGCCAGCTCCTTTCATTCAGTCAGTAGCTTCAAACATTTCTGGTATATGAAAAACGTTTTTCAATGGCAAAAATCAATGAATATTGTAAATGCACAAACAGTAATATCTCCACATTGCAAGGTGCAATTCTGAAATTTTTTGCTTTTTCCTGTTAATCCTAGCATGATAAAGAAGATTCAAAGAGAGTGAGATGCCAGCTCCTTTCATTCAGTCAGTAGTTACAAACATTTCTGGTATATGAAAAACATGTTTTTCAATGGCAAAAATCAATGAATATTGTAAATGCACAAACAGTAATATCTCCGCATTGCAAGGTGCAATTCTGAAATTTTTTGCTTTTTCCTGCTAATCCTAGCATGATAAGGAAGATTCAAAGAGAGTGAGATGCCAGCTCCTTTCATTCAGTCAGTAGCTTCAAACATTTCTGGTATATGAAAAACATGTTTTTCAATGGCAAAAATCAATGAATATTGTAAATGCACAAACAGTAATATCTCCACATTGCAAGGTGCAATTCTGAAATTTTTTGCTTTTTCCTGTTAATCCTAGCATGATCAAGAAGATTCAAAGAGAGTGAGATGCCAGCTCCTTTCATTCAGTCAGTAGCTTCAAACATTTCTGGTATATGAAAAACATGTTTTTCAATGGCAAAAATCAATGAATATTGTAAATGCACAAACAGTAATATCTCCGCATTGCAAGGTGCAATTCTGAAATTTTTAGCTTTTTCCTGCTAATCCTAGCATGATAAAGAAGATTCAAAGAGAGTGAGATGCCAGCTCCTTTCATTCAGTCAGTAGCTTCAAACATTTCTGGTATATGAAAAACATGTTTTTCAATGGCAAAAATCAATGAATATTGTAAATGCACAAACAGTAATATCTCCACATTGCAAGGTGCAATTCTGAAATTTTTTGCTTTTTCCTGTTAATCCTAGCATGATAAAGAAGATTCAAAGAGAGTGAGATGCCAGCTCCTTTCATTCAGTCAGTAGCTTCAAACATTTCTGGTATATGAAAAACATGTTTTTCAATGGCAAAAATCAATGAATATTGTAAATGCACAAACAGTAATATCTCCACATTGCAAGGTGCAATTCTGAAATTTTTTGCTTTTTCCTGCTAATCCTAGCATGATAAAGAAGATTCAAAGAGAGTGAGATGCCAGCTCCTTTCATTCAGTCAGTAGCTTCAAACATTTCTGGTATATGAAAAACGTTTTTCAATGGCAAAAATCAATGAATATTGTAAATGCACAAACAGTAATATCTCCACATTGCACGGTGCAATTCTGAAATTTTTAGCTTTTTCCTGTTAATCCTAGCATGATAAAGAAGATTCAAAGAGAGTGAGATGCCAGCTCCTTTCATTCAGTCAGTAGCTTCAAACATTTCTGGTATATGAAAAACATGTTTTTCAATGGCAAAAATCAATGAATATTGTAAATGCACAAACAGTAATATCTCCACATTGCAAGGTGCAATTCTGAAATTTTTTGCTTTTTCCTGCTAATCCTAGCATGATAAAGAAGATTCAAAGAGAGTGAGATGCCAGCTCCTTTCATTCAGTCAGTAGCTTCAAACATTTCTGGTATATGAAAAACATGTTTTTCAATGGCAAAAATCAATGAATATTGTAAATGCACAAACAGTAATATCTCCACATTGCACGGTGCAATTCTGAAATTTTTAGCTTTTTCCTGTTAATCCTAGCATGATAAAGAAGATTCAAAGAGAGTGAGATGCCAGCTCCTTTCATTCAGTCAGTAGCTTCAAACATTTCTGGTATATGAAAAACATGTTTTTCAATGGCAAAAATCAATGAATATTGTAAATGCACAAACAGTAATATCTCCACATTGCAAGGTGCAATTCTGAAATTTTTTGCTTTTTCCTGTTAATCCTAGCATGATAAAGAAGATTCAAAGAGAGTGAGATGCCAGCTCCTTTCATTCAGTCAGTAGCTTCAAACATTTCTGGTATATGAAAAACATGTTTTTCAATGGCAAAAATCAATGAATATTGTAAATGCACAAACAGTAATATCTCCACATTGCACGGTGCAATTCTGAAATTTTTAGCTTTTTCCTGTTAATCCTAGCATGATAAAGAAGATTCAAAGAGAGTGAGATGCCAGCTCCTTTCATTCAGTCAGTAGCTTCAAACATTTCTGGTATATGAAAAACATGTTTTTCAATGGCAAAAATCAATGAATATTGTAAATGCACAAACAGTAATATCTCCACATTGCACGGTGCAATTCTGAAATTTTTAGCTTTTTCCTGTTAATCCTAGCATGATAAAGAAGATTCAAAGAGAGTGAGATGCCAGCTCCTTTCATTCAGTCAGTAGCTTCAAACATTTCTGGTATATGAAAAACATGTTTTTCAATGGCAAAAATCAATGAATATTGTAAATGCACAAACAGTAATATCTCCACATTGCACGGTGCAATTCTGAAATTTTTAGCTTTTTCCTGTTAATCCTAGCATGATAAAGAAGATTCAAAGAGAGTGAGATGCCAGCTCCTTTCATTCAGTCAGTAGCTTCAAACATTTCTGGTATATGAAAAACATGTTTTTCAATGGCAAAAATCAATGAATATTGTAAATGCACAAACAGTAATATCTCCACATTGCACGGTGCAATTCTGAAATTTTTAGCTTTTTCCTGTTAATCCTAGCATGATAAAGAAGATTCAAAGAGAGTGAGATGCCAGCTCCTTTCATTCAGTCAGTAGCTTCAAACATTTCTGGTATATGAAAAACGTTTTTCAATGGCAAAAATCAATGAATATTGTAAATGCACAAACAGTAATATCTCCGCATTGCAAGGTGCAATTCTGAAATTTTTTGCTTTTTCCTGCTAATCCTAGCATGATAAAGAAGATTCAAAGAGAGTGAGATGCCAGCTCCTTTCATTCAGTCAGTAGCTTCAAACATTTCTGGTATATGAAAAACATGTTTTTCAATGGCAAAAATCAATGAATATTGTAAATGCACAAACAGTAATATCTCCACATTGCAAGGTGCAATTCTGAAATTTTTTGCTTTTTCCTGTTAATCCTAGCATGATAAAGAAGATTCAAAGAGAGTGAGATGCCAGCTCCTTTCATTCAGTCAGTAGCTTCAAACATTTCTGGTATATGAAAAACATGTTTTTCAATGGCAAAAATCAATGAATATTGTAAATGCACAAACAGTAATATCTCCACATTGCACGGTGCAATTCTGAAATTTTTAGCTTTTTCCTGTTAATCCTAGCATGATAAAGAAGATTCAAAGAGAGTGAGATGCCAGCTCCTTTCATTCAGTCAGTAGCTTCAAACATTTCTGGTATATGAAAAACATGTTTTTCAATGGCAAAAATCAATGAATATTGTAAATGCACAAACAGTAATATCTCCACATTGCAAGGTGCAATTCTGAAATTTTTTGCTTTTTCCTGTTAATCCTAGCATGATAAAGAAGATTCAAAGAGAGTGAGATGCCAGCTCCTTTCATTCAGTCAGTAGCTTCAAACATTTCTGGTATATGAAAAACATGTTTTTCAATGGCAAAAATCAATGAATATTGTAAATGCACAAACAGTAATATCTCCACATTGCACGGTGCAATTCTGAAATTTTTAGCTTTTTCCTGTTAATCCTAGCATGATAAAGAAGATTCAAAGAGAGTGAGATGCCAGCTCCTTTCATTCAGTCAGTAGCTTCAAACATTTCTGGTATATGAAAAACATGTTTTTCAATGGCAAAAATCAATGAATATTGTAAATGCACAAACAGTAATATCTCCACATTGCACGGTGCAATTCTGAAATTTTTAGCTTTTTCCTGTTAATCCTAGCATGATAAAGAAGATTCAAAGAGAGTGAGATGCCAGCTCCTTTCATTCAGTCAGTAGCTTCAAACATTTCTGGTATATGAAAAACATGTTTTTCAATGGCAAAAATCAATGAATATTGTAAATGCACAAACAGTAATATCTCCACATTGCCGGTGCAATTCTGAAATTTTTAGCTTTTTCCTGTTAATCCTAGCATGATAAAGAAGATTCAAAGAGAGTGAGATGCCAGCTCCTTTCATTCAGTCAGTAGCTTCAAACATTTCTGGTATATGAAAAACATGTTTTTCAATGGCAAAAATCAATGAATATTGTAAATGCACAAACAGTAATATCTCCACATTGCACGGTGCAATTCTGAAATTTTTAGCTTTTTCCTGTTAATCCTAGCATGATAAAGAAGATTCAAAGAGAGTGAGATGCCAGCTCCTTTCATTCAGTCAGTAGCTTCAAACATTTCTGGTATATGAAAAACGTTTTTCAATGGCAAAAATCAATGAATATTGTAAATGCACAAACAGTAATATCTCCGCATTGCAAGGTGCAATTCTGAAATTTTTTGCTTTTTCCTGCTAATCCTAGCATGATAAAGAAGATTCAAAGAGAGTGAGATGCCAGCTCCTTTCATTCAGTCAGTAGCTTCAAACATTTCTGGTATATGAAAAACATGTTTTTCAATGGCAAAAATCAATGAATATTGTAAATGCACAAACAGTAATATCTCCACATTGCAAGGTGCAATTCTGAAATTTTTTGCTTTTTCCTGTTAATCCTAGCATGATAAAGAAGATTCAAAGAGAGTGAGATGCCAGCTCCTTTCATTCAGTCAGTAGCTTCAAACATTTCTGGTATATGAAAAACATGTTTTTCAATGGCAAAAATCAATGAATATTGTAAATGCACAAACAGTAATATCTCCACATTGCAAGGTGCAATTCTGAAATTTTTTGCTTTTTCCTGCTAATCCTAGCATGATAAAGAAGATTCAAAGAGAGTGAGATGCCAGCTCCTTTCATTCAGTCAGTAGCTTCAAACATTTCTGGTATATGAAAAACGTTTTTCAATGGCAAAAATCAATGAATATTGTAAATGCACAAACAGTAATATCTCCACATTGCACGGTGCAATTCTGAAATTTTTAGCTTTTTCCTGTTAATCCTAGCATGATAAAGAAGATTCAAAGAGAGTGAGATGCCAGCTCCTTTCATTCAGTCAGTAGCTTCAAACATTTCTGGTATATGAAAAACATGTTTTTCAATGGCAAAAATCAATGAATATTGTAAATGCACAGTAATATCTCCACATTGCAAGGTGCAATTCTGAAATTTTTTGCTTTTTCCTGCTAATCCTAGCATGATAAAGAAGATTCAAAGAGAGTGAGATGCCAGCTCCTTTCATTCAGTCAGTAGCTTCAAACATTTCTGGTATATGAAAAACATGTTTTTCAATGGCAAAAATCAATGAATATTGTAAATGCACAAACAGTAATATCTCCACATTGCACGGTGCAATTCTGAAATTTTTAGCTTTTTCCTGTTAATCCTAGCATGATAAAGAAGATTCAAAGAGAGTGAGATGCCAGCTCCTTTCATTCAGTCAGTAGCTTCAAACATTTCTGGTATATGAAAAACATGTTTTTCAATGGCAAAAATCAATGAATATTGTAAATGCACAAACAGTAATATCTCCACATTGCAAGGTGCAATTCTGAAATTTTTTGCTTTTTCCTGTTAATCCTAGCATGATAAAGAAGATTCAAAGAGAGTGAGATGCCAGCTCCTTTCATTCAGTCAGTAGCTTCAAACATTTCTGGTATATGAAAAACATGTTTTTCAATGGCAAAAATCAATGAATATTGTAAATGCACAAACAGTAATATCTCCACATTGCACGGTGCAATTCTGAAATTTTTAGCTTTTTCCTGTTAATCCTAGCATGATAAAGAAGATTCAAAGAGAGTGAGATGCCAGCTCCTTTCATTCAGTCAGTAGCTTCAAACATTTCTGGTATATGAAAAACATGTTTTTCAATGGCAAAAATCAATGAATATTGTAAATGCACAAACAGTAATATCTCCACATTGCACGGTGCAATTCTGAAATTTTTAGCTTTTTCCTGTTAATCCTAGCATGATAAAGAAGATTCAAAGAGAGTGAGATGCCAGCTCCTTTCATTCAGTCAGTAGCTTCAAACATTTCTGGTATATGAAAAACATGTTTTTCAATGGCAAAAATCAATGAATATTGTAAATGCACAAACAGTAATATCTCCACATTGCAAAGTGCAATTCTGAAATTTTTTGCTTTTTCCTGCTAATCCTAGCATGATAAAGAAGATTCAAAGAGAGTGAGATGCCAGCTCCTTTTATTCAGTCAGTAGCTTCAAACATTTCTGGTATATGAAAAACGTTTTTCAATGGCAAAAATCAATGAATATTGTAAATGCACAAACAGTAATATCTCCACATTGCACGGTGCAATTCTGAAATTTTTAGCTTTTTCCTGTTAATCCTAGCATGATAAAGAAGATTCAAAGAGAGTGAGATGCCAGCTCCTTTCATTCAGTCAGTAGCTTCAAACATTTCTGGTATATGAAAAACATGTTTTTCAATGGCAAAAATCAATGAATATTGTAAATGCACAAACAGTAATATCTCCACATTGCAAAGTGCAATTCTGAAATTTTTTGCTTTTTCCTGCTAATCCTAGCATGATAAAGAAGATTCAAAGAGAGTGAGATGCCAGCTCCTTTCATTCAGTCAGTAGCTTCAAACATTTCTGGTATATGAAAAACGTTTTTCAATGGCAAAAATCAATGAATATTGTAAAAGCACAAACAGTAATATCTCCACATTGCACGGTGCAATTCTGAAATTTTTAGCTTTTTCCTGTTAATCCTAGCATGATAAAGATTCAAAGAGAGTGAGATGCCAGCTCCTTTCATTCAGTCAGTAGCTTCAAACATTTCTGGTATATGAAAAACATGTTTTTCAATGGCAAAAATCAATGAATATTGTAAATGCACAAACAGTAATATCTCCACATTGCAAAGTGCAATTCTGAAATTTTTTGCTTTTTCCTGCTAATCCTAGCATGATAAAGAAGATTCAAAGAGAGTGAGATGCCAGCTCCTTTCATTCAGTCAGTAGCTTCAAACATTTCTGGTATATGAAAAACATGTTTTTCAATGGCAAAAATCAATGAATATTGTAAAAGCACAAACAGTAATATCTCCACATTGCACGGTGCAATTCTGAATTTTTTAGCTTTTTCCTGTTAATCCTAGCATGATAAAGAAGATTCAAAGAGAGTGAGATGCCAGCTCCTTTCATTCAGTCAGTAGCTTCAAACATTTCTGGTATATGAAAAACATGTTTTTCAATGGCAAAAATCAATGAATATTGTAAATGCACAAACAGTAATATCTCCACATTGCAAGGTGCAATTCTGAAATTTTTTGCTTTTTCCTGCTAATCCTAGCATGATAAAGAAGATTCAAAGAGAGTGAGATGCCAGCTCCTTTCATTCAGTCAGTAGCTTCAAACATTTCTGGTATATGAAAAACATGTTTTTCAATGGCAAAAATCAATGAATATTGTAAATGCACAAACAGTAATATCTCCACATTGCACGGTGCAATTCTGAAATTTTTAGCTTTTTCCTGTTAATCCTAGCATGATAAAGAAGATTCAAAGAGAGTGAGATGCCAGCTCCTTTCATTCAGTCAGTAGCTTCAAACATTTCTGGTATATGAAAAACATGTTTTTCAATGGCAAAAATCAATGAATATTGTAAATGCACAAACAGTAATATCTCCACATTGCAAGGTGCAATTCTGAAATTTTTTGCTTTTTCCTGTTAATCCTAGCATGATAAAGAAGATTCAAAGAGAGTGAGATGCCAGCTCCTTTCATTCAGTCAGTAGCTTCAAACATTTCTGGTATATGAAAAACATGTTTTTCAATGGCAAAAATCAATGAATATTGTAAATGCACAAACAGTAATATCTCCACATTGCACGGTGCAATTCTGAAATTTTTAGCTTTTTCCTGTTAATCCTAGCATGATAAAGAAGATTCAAAGAGAGTGAGATGCCAGCTCCTTTCATTCAGTCAGTAGCTTCAAACATTTCTGGTATATGAAAAACATGTTTTTCAATGGCAAAAATCAATGAATATTGTAAATGCACAAACAGTAATATCTCCACATTGCAAGGTGCAATTCTGAAATTTTTTGCTTTTTCCTGTTAATCCTAGCATGATAAAGAAGATTCAAAGAGAGTGAGATGCCAGCTCCTTTCATTCAGTCAGTAGCTTCAAACATTTCTGGTATATGAAAAACATGTTTTTCAATGGCAAAAATCAATGAATATTGTAAATGCACAAACAGTAATATCTCCACATTGCAAGGTGCAATTCTGAAATTTTTTGCTTTTTCCTGCTAATCCTAGCATGATAAAGAAGATTCAAAGAGAGTGAGATGCCAGCTCCTTTTATTCAGTCAGTAGCTTCAAACATTTCTGGTATATGAAAAACGTTTTTCAATGGCAAAAATCAATGAATATTGTAAATGCACAAACAGTAATATCTCCACATTGCACGGTGCAATTCTGAAATTTTTAGCTTTTTCCTGTTAATCCTAGCATGATAAAGAAGATTCAAAGAGAGTGAGATGCCAGCTCCTTTCATTCAGTCAGTAGCTTCAAACATTTCTGGTATATGAAAAACATGTTTTTCAATGGCAAAAATCAATGAATATTGTAAATGCACAAACAGTAATATCTCCACATTGCAAAGTGCAATTCTGAAATTTTTTGCTTTTTCCTGCTAATCCTAGCATGATAAAGAAGATTCAAAGAGAGTGAGATGCCAGCTCCTTTTATTCAGTCAGTAGCTTCAAACATTTCTGGTATATGAAAAACGTTTTTCAATGGCAAAAATCAATGAATATTGTAAATGCACAAACAGTAATATCTCCACATTGCACGGTGCAATTCTGAAATTTTTAGCTTTTTCCTGTTAATCCTAGCATGATAAAGAAGATTCAAAGAGAGTGAGATGCCAGCTCCTTTCATTCAGTCAGTAGCTTCAAACATTTCTGGTATATGAAAAACATGTTTTTCAATGGCAAAAATCAATGAATATTGTAAATGCACAAACAGTAATATCTCCACATTGCAAAGTGCAATTCTGAAATTTTTTGCTTTTTCCTGCTAATCCTAGCATGATAAAGAAGATTCAAAGAGAGTGAGATGCCAGCTCCTTTCATTCAGTCAGTAGCTTCAAACATTTCTGGTATATGAAAAACATGTTTTTCAATGGCAAAAATCAATGAATATTGTAAAAGCACAAACAGTAATATCTCCACATTGCACGGTGCAATTCTGAAATTTTTAGCTTTTTCCTGTTAATCCTAGCATGATAAAGAAGATTCAAAGAGAGTGAGATGCCAGCTCCTTTCATTCAGTCAGTAGCTTCAAACATTTCTGGTATATGAAAAACATGTTTTTCAATGGCAAAAATCAATGAATATTGTAAATGCACAAACAGTAATATCTCCACATTGCAAGGTGCAATTCTGAAATTTTTTGCTTTTTCCTGCTAATCCTAGCATGATAAAGAAGATTCAAAGAGAGTGAGATGCCAGCTCCTTTCATTCAGTCAGTAGCTTCAAACATTTCTGGTATATGAAAAACATGTTTTTCAATGGCAAAAATCAATGAATATTGTAAATGCACAAACAGTAATATCTCCACATTGCACGGTGCAATTCTGAAATTTTTAGCTTTTTCCTGTTAATCCTAGCATGATAAAGAAGATTCAAAGAGAGTGAGATGCCAGCTCCTTTCATTCAGTCAGTAGCTTCAAACATTTCTGGTATATGAAAAACATGTTTTTCAATGGCAAAAATCAATGAATATTGTAAATGCACAAACAGTAATATCTCCACATTGCAAGGTGCAATTCTGAAATTTTTTGCTTTTTCCTGTTAATCCTAGCATGATAAAGAAGATTCAAAGAGAGTGAGATGCCAGCTCCTTTCATTCAATCAGTAGCTTCAAACATTTCTGGTATATGAAAAACATGTTTTTCAATGGCAAAAATCAATGAATATTGTAAATGCACAAACAGTAATATCTCCGCATTGCAAGGTGCAATTCTGAAATTTTTTGCTTTTTCCTGCTAATCCTAGCATGATAAAGAAGATTCAAAGAGAGTGAGATGCCAGCTCCTTTCATTCAGTCAGTAGCTTCAAACATTTCTGGTATATGAAAAACATGTTTTTCAATGGCAAAAATCAATGAATATTGTAAATGCACAAACAGTAATATCTCCACATTGCACGGTGCAATTCTGAAATTTTTAGCTTTTTCCTGCTAATCCTAGCATGATAAAGAAGATTCAAAGAGAGTGAGATGCCAGCTCCTTTCATTCAGTCAGTAGCTTCAAACATTTCTGGTATATGAAAAACATGTTTTTCAATGGCAAAAATCAATGAATATTGTAAATGCACAAACAGTAATATCTCCACATTGCACGGTGCAATTCTGAAATTTTTAGCTTTTTCCTGTTAATCCTAGCATGATAAAGAAGATTCAAAGAGAGTGAGATGCCAGCTCCTTTCATTCAGTCAGTAGCTTCAAACATTTCTGGTATATGAAAAACATGTTTTTCAATGGCAAAAATCAATGAATATTGTAAATGCACAAACAGTAATATCTCCACATTGCACGGTGCAATTCTGAAATTTTTAGCTTTTTCCTGTTAATCCTAGCATGATAAAGAAGATTCAAAGAGAGTGAGATGCCAGCTCCTTTCATTCAGTCAGTAGCTTCAAACATTTCTGGTATATGAAAAACATGTTTTTCAATGGCAAAAATCAATGAATATTGTAAATGCACAAACAGTAATATCTCCACATTGCAAGGTGCAATTCTGAAATTTTTTGCTTTTTCCTGTTAATCCTAGCATGATAAAGAAGATTCAAAGAGAGTGAGATGCCAGCTCCTTTCATTCAGTCAGTAGCTTCAAACATTTCTGGTATATGAAAAACATGTTTTTCAATGGCAAAAATCAATGAATATTGTAAATGCACAAACAGTAATATCTCCACATTGCAAGGTGCAATTCTGAAATTTTTTGCTTTTTCCTGCTAATCCTAGCATGATAAAGAAGATTCAAAGAGAGTGAGATGCCAGCTCCTTTTATTCAGTCAGTAGCTTCAAACATTTCTGGTATATGAAAAACGTTTTTCAATGGCAAAAATCAATGAATATTGTAAATGCACAAACAGTAATATCTCCACATTGCACGGTGCAATTCTGAAATTTTTAGCTTTTTCCTGTTAATCCTAGCATGATAAAGAAGATTCAAAGAGAGTGAGATGCCAGCTCCTTTCATTCAGTCAGTAGCTTCAAACATTTCTGGTATATGAAAAACATGTTTTTCAATGGCAAAAATCAATGAATATTGTAAATGCACAAACAGTAATATCTCCACATTGCAAAGTGCAATTCTGAAATTTTTTGCTTTTTCCTGCTAATCCTAGCATGATAAAGAAGATTCAAAGAGAGTGAGATGCCAGCTCCTTTTATTCAGTCAGTAGCTTCAAACATTTCTGGTATATGAAAAACGTTTTTCAATGGCAAAAATCAATGAATATTGTAAATGCACAAACAGTAATATCTCCACATTGCACGGTGCAATTCTGAAATTTTTAGCTTTTTCCTGTTAATCCTAGCATGATAAAGAAGATTCAAAGAGAGTGAGATGCCAGCTCCTTTCATTCAGTCAGTAGCTTCAAACATTTCTGGTATATGAAAAACATGTTTTTCAATGGCAAAAATCAATGAATATTGTAAATGCACAAACAGTAATATCTCCACATTGCAAAGTGCAATTCTGAAATTTTTTGCTTTTTCCTGCTAATCCTAGCATGATAAAGAAGATTCAAAGAGAGTGAGATGCCAGCTCCTTTCATTCAGTCAGTAGCTTCAAACATTTCTGGTATATGAAAAACATGTTTTTCAATGGCAAAAATCAATGAATATTGTAAATGCACAAACAGTAATATCTCCACATTGCACGGTGCAATTCTGAAATTTTTTGCTTTTTCCTGCTAATCCAAGCATGATAAAGAAGATTCAAAGAGAGTGAGATGCCAGCTCCTTTTATTCAGTCAGTAGCTTCAAACATTTCTGGTATATGAAAAACGTTTTTCAATGGCAAAAATCAATGAATATTGTAAATGCACAAACAGTAATATCTCCACATTGCACGGTGCAATTCTGAAATTTTTAGCTTTTTCCTGTTAATCCTAGCATGATAAAGAAGATTCAAAGAGAGTGAGATGCCAGCTCCTTTCATTCAGTCAGTAGCTTCAAACATTTCTGGTATATGAAAAACATGTTTTTCAATGGCAAAAATCAATGAATATTGTAAATGCACAAACAGTAATATCTCCACATTGCAAAGTGCAATTCTGAAATTTTTTGCTTTTTCCTGCTAATCCTAGCATGATAAAGAAGATTCAAAGAGAGTGAGATGCCAGCTCCTTTCATTCAGTCAGTAGCTTCAAACATTTCTGGTATATGAAAAACGTTTTTCAATGGCAAAAATCAATGAATATTGTAAAAGCACAAACAGTAATATCTCCACATTGCACGGTGCAATTCTGAAATTTTTAGCTTTTTCCTGTTAATCCTAGCATGATAAAGAAGATTCAAAGAGAGTGAGATGCCAGCTCCTTTCATTCAGTCAGTAGCTTCAAACATTTCTGGTATATGAAAAACATGTTTTTCAATGGCAAAAATCAATGAATATTGTAAATGCACAAACAGTAATATCTCCACATTGCAAAGTGCAATTCTGAAATTTTTTGCTTTTTCCTGCTAATCCTAGCATGATAAAGAAGATTCAAAGAGAGTGAGATGCCAGCTCCTTTCATTCAGTCAGTAGCTTCAAACATTTCTGGTATATGAAAAACATGTTTTTCAATGGCAAAGATCAATGAATATTGTAAAAGCACAAACAGTAATATCTCCACATTGCACGGTGCAATTCTGAAATTTTTAGATTTTTCCTGTTAATCCTAGCATGATAAAGAAGATTCAAAGAGAGTGAGATGCCAGCTCCTTTCATTCAGTCAGTAGCTTCAAACATTTCTGGTATATGAAAAACATGTTTTTCAATGGCAAAAATCAATGAATATTGTAAATGCACAAACAGTAATATCTCCACATTGCACGGTGCAATTCTGAAATTTTTAGCTTTTTCCTGTTAATCCTAGCATGATAAAGAAGATTCAAAGAGAGTGAGATGCCAGCTCCTTTCATTCAGTCAGTAGCTTCAAACATTTCTGGTATATGAAAAACATGTTTTTCAATGGCAAAAATCAATGAATATTGTAAATGCACAAACAGTAATATCTCCACATTGCACGGTGCAATTCTGAAATTTTTAGCTTTTTCCTGTTAATCCTAGCATGATAAAGAAGATTCAAAGAGAGTGAGATGCCAGCTCCTTTCATTCAGTCAGTAGCTTCAAACATTTCTGGTATATGAAAAACGTTTTTCAATGGCAAAAATCAATGAATATTGTAAATGCACAAACAGTAATATCTCCGCATTGCAAGGTGCAATTCTGAAATTTTTTGCTTTTTCCTGCTAATCCTAGCATGATAAAGAAGATTCAAAGAGAGTGAGATGCCAGCTCCTTTCATTCAGTCAGTAGCTTCAAACATTTCTGGTATATGAAAAACGTTTTTCAATGGCAAAAATCAATGAATATTGTAAAAGCACAAACAGTAATATCTCCACATTGCACGGTGCAATTCTGAAATTTTTAGCTTTTTCCTGCTAATCCAAGCATGATAAAGAAGATTCAAAGAGAGTGAGATGCCAGCTCCTTTTATTCAGTCAGTAGCTTCAAACATTTCTGGTATATGAAAAACGTTTTTCAATGGCAAAAATCAATGAATATTGTAAATGCACAAACAGTAATATCTCCACATTGCACGGTGCAATTCTGAAATTTTTAGCTTTTTCCTGTTAATCCTAGCATGATAAAGAAGATTCAAAGAGAGTGAGATGCCAGCTCCTTTCATTCAGTCAGTAGCTTCAAACATTTCTGGTATATGAAAAACGTTTTTCAATGGCAAAAATCAATGAATATTGTAAATGCACAAACAGTAATATCTCCACATTGCAAGGTGCAATTCTGAAATTTTTTGCTTTTTCCTGTTAATCCTAGCATGATAAAGAAGATTCAAAGAGAGTGAGATGCCAGCTCCTTTCATTCAGTCAGTAGCTTCAAACATTTCTGGTATATGAAAAACATGTTTTTCAATGGCAAAAATCAATGAATATTGTAAATGCACAAACAGTAATATCTCCACATTGCAAGGTGCAATTCTGAAATTTTTTGCTTTTTCCTGCTAATCCTAGCATGATAAAGAAGATTCAAAGAGAGTGAGATGCCAGCTCCTTTCATTCAGTCAGTAGCTTCAAACATTTCTGGTATATGAAAAACATGTTTTTCAATGGCAAAAATCAATGAATATTGTAAATGCACAAACAGTAATATCTCCACATTGCACGGTGCAATTCTGAAATTTTTAGCTTTTTCCTGTTAATCCTAGCATGATAAAGAAGATTCAAAGAGAGTGAGATGCCAGCTCCTTTCATTCAGTCAGTAGCTTCAAACATTTCTGGTATATGAAAAACATGTTTTTCAATGGCAAAAATCAATGAATATTGTAAATGCACAAACAGTAATATCTCCACATTGCAAGGTGCAATTCTGAAATTTTTTGCTTTTTCCTGTTAATCCTAGCATGATAAAGAAGATTCAAAGAGAGTGAGATGCCAGCTCCTTTCATTCAATCAGTAGCTTCAAACATTTCTGGTATATGAAAAACATGTTTTTCAATGGCAAAAATCAATGAATATTGTAAATGCACAAACAATAATATCTCCGCATTGCAAGGTGCAATTCTGAAATTTTTTGCTTTTTCCTGCTAATCCTAGCATGATAAAGAAGATTCAAAGAGAGTGAGATGCCAGCTCCTTTCATTCAGTCAGTAGCTTCAAACATTTCTGGTATATGAAAAACATGTTTTTCAATGGCAAAAATCAATGAATATTGTAAATGCACAAACAGTAATATCTCCACATTGCACGGTGCAATTCTGAAATTTTTAGCTTTTTCCTGCTAATCCTAGCATGATAAAGAAGATTCAAAGAGAGTGAGATGCCAGCTCCTTTCATTCAGTCAGTAGCTTCAAACATTTCTGGTATATGAAAAACATGTTTTTCAATGGCAAAAATCAATGAATATTGTAAATGCACAAACAGTAATATCTCCACATTGCACGGTGCAATTCTGAAATTTTTAGCTTTTTCCTGTTAATCCTAGCATGATAAAGAAGATTCAAAGAGAGTGAGATGCCAGCTCCTTTCATTCAGTCAGTAGCTTCAAACATTTCTGGTATATGAAAAACATGTTTTTCAATGGCAAAAATCAATGAATATTGTAAATGCACAAACAGTAATATCTCCACATTGCACGGTGCAATTCTGAAATTTTTAGCTTTTTCCTGTTAATCCTAGCATGATAAAGAAGATTCAAAGAGAGTGAGATGCCAGCTCCTTTCATTCAGTCAGTAGCTTCAAACATTTCTGGTATATGAAAAACATGTTTTTCAATGGCAAAAATCAATGAATATTGTAAATGCACAAACAGTAATATCTCCACATTGCAAGGTGCAATTCTGAAATTTTTTGCTTTTTCCTGTTAATCCTAGCATGATAAAGAAGATTCAAAGAGAGTGAGATGCCAGCTCCTTTCATTCAGTCAGTAGCTTCAAACATTTCTGGTATATGAAAAACATGTTTTTCAATGGCAAAAATCAATGAATATTGTAAATGCACAAACAGTAATATCTCCACATTGCAAGGTGCAATTCTGAAATTTTTTGCTTTTTCCTGCTAATCCTAGCATGATAAAGAAGATTCAAAGAGAGTGAGATGCCAGCTCCTTTTATTCAGTCAGTAGCTTCAAACATTTCTGGTATATGAAAAACGTTTTTCAATGGCAAAAATCAATGAATATTGTAAATGCACAAACAGTAATATCTCCACATTGCACGGTGCAATTCTGAAATTTTTAGCTTTTTCCTGTTAATCCTAGCATGATAAAGAAGATTCAAAGAGAGTGAGATGCCAGCTCCTTTCATTCAGTCAGTAGCTTCAAACATTTCTGGTATATGAAAAACATGTTTTTCAATGGCAAAAATCAATGAATATTGTAAATGCACAAACAGTAATATCTCCACATTGCAAAGTGCAATTCTGAAATTTTTTGCTTTTTCCTGCTAATCCTAGCATGATAAAGAAGATTCAAAGAGAGTGAGATGCCAGCTCCTTTTATTCAGTCAGTAGCTTCAAACATTTCTGGTATATGAAAAACGTTTTTCAATGGCAAAAATCAATGAATATTGTAAATGCACAAACAGTAATATCTCCACATTGCACGGTGCAATTCTGAAATTTTTAGCTTTTTCCTGTTAATCCTAGCATGATAAAGAAGATTCAAAGAGAGTGAGATGCCAGCTCCTTTCATTCAGTCAGTAGCTTCAAACATTTCTGGTATATGAAAAACGTTTTTCAATGGCAAAAATCAATGAATATTGTAAATGCACAAACAGTAATATCTCCACATTGCACGGTGCAATTCTGAAATTTTTAGCTTTTTCCTGTTAATCCTAGCATGATAAAGAAGATTCAAAGAGAGTGAGATGCCAGCTCCTTTCATTCAGTCAGTAGCTTCAAACATTTCTGGTATATGAAAAACATGTTTTTCAATGGCAAAAATCAATGAATATTGTAAATGCACAAACAGTAATATCTCCACATTGCAAAGTGCAATTCTGAAATTTTTTGCTTTTTCCTGCTAATCCTAGCATGATAAAGAAGATTCAAAGAGAGTGAGATGCCAGCTCCTTTTATTCAGTCAGTAGCTTCAAACATTTCTGGTATATGAAAAACGTTTTTCAATGGCAAAAATCAATGAATATTGTAAATGCACAAACAGTAATATCTCCACATTGCACGGTGCAATTCTGAAATTTTTAGCTTTTTCCTGTTAATCCTAGCATGATAAAGAAGATTCAAAGAGAGTGAGATGCCAGCTCCTTTCATTCAGTCAGTAGCTTCAAACATTTCTGGTATATGAAAAACATGTTTTTCAATGGCAAAAATCAATGAATATTGTAAATGCACAAACAGTAATATCTCCACATTGCAAAGTGCAATTCTGAAATTTTTTGCTTTTTCCTGCTAATCCTAGCATGATAAAGAAGATTCAAAGAGAGTGAGATGCCAGCTCCTTTCATTCAGTCAGTAGCTTCAAACATTTCTGGTATATGAAAAACATGTTTTTCAATGGCAAAAATCAATGAATATTGTAAATGCACAAACAGTAATATCTCCACATTGCACGGTGCAATTCTGAAATTTTTTGCTTTTTCCTGCTAATCCAAGCATGATAAAGAAGATTCAAAGAGAGTGAGATGCCAGCTCCTTTTATTCAGTCAGTAGCTTCAAACATTTCTGGTATATGAAAAACGTTTTTCAATGGCAAAAATCAATGAATATTGTAAATGCACAAACAGTAATATCTCCACATTGCACGGTGCAATTCTGAAATTTTTAGCTTTTTCCTGTTAATCCTAGCATGATAAAGAAGATTCAAAGAGAGTGAGATGCCAGCTCCTTTCATTCAGTCAGTAGCTTCAAACATTTCTGGTATATGAAAAACATGTTTTTCAATGGCAAAAATCAATGAATATTGTAAATGCACAAACAGTAATATCTCCACATTGCAAAGTGCAATTCTGAAATTTTTTGCTTTTTCCTGCTAATCCTAGCATGATAAAGAAGATTCAAAGAGAGTGAGATGCCAGCTCCTTTCATTCAGTCAGTAGCTTCCAACATTTCTGGTATATGAAAAACGTTTTTCAATGGCAAAAATCAATGAATATTGTAAAAGCACAAACAGTAATATCTCCACATTGCACGGTGCAATTCTGAAATTTTTAGCTTTTTCCTGTTAATCCTAGCATGATAAAGAAGATTCAAAGAGAGTGAGATGCCAGCTCCTTTCATTCAGTCAGTAGCTTCAAACATTTCTGGTATATGAAAAACATGTTTTTCAATGGCAAAAATCAATGAATATTGTAAATGCACAAACAGTAATATCTCCACATTGCAAAGTGCAATTCTGAAATTTTTTGCTTTTTCCTGCTAATCCTAGCATGATAAAGAAGATTCAAAGAGAGTGAGATGCCAGCTCCTTTCATTCAGTCAGTAGCTTCAAACATTTCTGGTATATGAAAAACATGTTTTTCAATGGCAAAAATCAATGAATATTGTAAAAGCACAAACAGTAATATCTCCACATTGCACGGTGCAATTCTGAAATTTTTAGATTTTTCCTGTTAATCCTAGCATGATAAAGAAGATTCAAAGAGAGTGAGATGCCAGCTCCTTTCATTCAGTCAGTAGCTTCAAACATTTCTGGTATATGAAAAACATGTTTTTCAATGGCAAAAATCAATGAATATTGTAAATGCACAAACAGTAATATCTCCACATTGCACGGTGCAATTCTGAAATTTTTAGCTTTTTCCTGTTAATCCTAGCATGATAAAGAAGATTCAAAGAGAGTGAGATGCCAGCTCCTTTCATTCAGTCAGTAGCTTCAAACATTTCTGGTATATGAAAAACATGTTTTTCAATGGCAAAAATCAATGAATATTGTAAATGCACAAACAGTAATATCTCCACATTGCACGGTGCAATTCTGAAATTTTTAGCTTTTTCCTGTTAATCCTAGCATGATAAAGAAGATTCAAAGAGAGTGAGATGCCAGCTCCTTTCATTCAGTCAGTAGCTTCAAACATTTCTGGTATATGAAAAACGTTTTTCAATGGCAAAAATCAATGAATATTGTAAATGCACAAACAGTAATATCTCCGCATTGCAAGGTGCAATTCTGAAATTTTTTGCTTTTTCCTGCTAATCCTAGCATGATAAAGAAGATTCAAAGAGAGTGAGATGCCAGCTCCTTTCATTCAGTCAGTAGCTTCAAACATTTCTGGTATATGAAAAACATGTTTTTCAATGGCAAAAATCAATGAATATTGTAAATGCACAAACAGTAATATCTCCACATTGCAAGGTGCAATTCTGAAATTTTTTGCTTTTTCCTGTTAATCCTAGCATGATAAAGAAGATTCAAAGAGAGTGAGATGCCAGCTCCTTTCATTCAGTCAGTAGCTTCAAACATTTCTGGTATATGAAAAACATGTTTTTCAATGGCAAAAATCAATGAATATTGTAAATGCACAAACAGTAATATCTCCACATTGCAAGGTGCAATTCTGAAATTTTTTGCTTTTTCCTGCTAATCCTAGCATGATAAAGAAGATTCAAAGAGAGTGAGATGCCAGCTCCTTTCATTCAGTCAGTAGCTTCAAACATTTCTGGTATATGAAAAACGTTTTTCAATGGCAAAAATCAATGAATATTGTAAATGCACAAACAGTAATATCTCCACATTGCACGGTGCAATTCTGAAATTTTTAGCTTTTTCCTGTTAATCCTAGCATGATAAAGAAGATTCAAAGAGAGTGAGATGCCAGCTCCTTTCATTCAGTCAGTAGCTTCAAACATTTCTGGTATATGAAAAACATGTTTTTCAATGGCAAAAATCAATGAATATTGTAAATGCACAAACAGTAATATCTCCACATTGCAAGGTGCAATTCTGAAATTTTTTGCTTTTTCCTGCTAATCCTAGCATGATAAAGAAGATTCAAAGAGAGTGAGATGCCAGCTCCTTTCATTCAGTCAGTAGCTTCAAACATTTCTGGTATATGAAAAACATGTTTTTCAATGGCAAAAATCAATGAATATTGTAAATGCACAAACAGTAATATCTCCACATTGCACGGTGCAATTCTGAAATTTTTAGCTTTTTCCTGTTAATCCTAGCATAATAAAGAAGATTCAAAGAGAGTGAGATGCCAGCTCCTTTCATTCAGTCAGTAGCTTCAAACATTTCTGGTATATGAAAAACGTTTTTCAATGGCAAAAATCAATGAATATTGTAAATGCACAAACAGTAATATCTCCACATTGCAAGGTGCAATTCTGAAATTTTTTGCTTTTTCCTGTTAATCCTAGCATGATAAAGAAGATTCAAAGAGAGTGAGATGCCAGCTCCTTTCATTCAGTCAGTAGTTACAAACATTTCTGGTATATGAAAAACATGTTTTTCAATGGCAAAAATCAATGAATATTGTAAATGCACAAACAGTAATATCTCCGCATTGCAAGGTGCAATTCTGAAATTTTTTGCTTTTTCCTGCTAATCCTAGCATGATAAGGAAGATTCAAAGAGAGTGAGATGCCAGCTCCTTTCATTCAGTCAGTAGCTTCAAACATTTCTGGTATATGAAAAACATGTTTTTCAATGGCAAAAATCAATGAATATTGTAAATGCACAAACAGTAATATCTCCACATTGCACGGTGCAATTCTGAAATTTTTAGCTTTTTCCTGTTAATCCTAGCATGATAAAGAAGATTCAAAGAGAGTGAGATGCCAGCTGCTTTCATTCAGTCAGTAGCTTCAAACATTTCTGGTATATGAAAAACGTTTTTCAATGGCAAAAATCAATGAATATTGTAAATGCACAAACAGTAATATCTCCACATTGCAAGGTGCAATTCTGAAATTTTTTGCTTTTTCCTGTTAATCCTAGCATGATCAAGAAGATTCAAAGAGAGTGAGATGCCAGCTCCTTTCATTCAGTCAGTAGCTTCAAACATTTCTGGTATATGAAAAACATGTTTTTCAATGGCAAAAATCAATGAATATTGTAAATGCACAAACAGTAATATCTCCGCATTGCAAGGTGCAATTCTGAAATTTTTAGCTTTTTCCTGCTAATCCTAGCATGATAAAGAAGTTTCAAAGAGAGTGAGATGCCAGCTCCTTTCATTCAGTCAGTAGCTTCAAACATTTCTGGTATATGAAAAACATGTTTTTCAATGGCAAAAATCAATGAATATTGTAAATGCACAAACAGTAATATCTCCACATTGCAAGGTGCAATTCTGAAATTTTTTGCTTTTTCCTGTTAATCCTAGCATGATAAAGAAGATTCAAAGAGAGTGAGATGCCAGCTCCTTTCATTCAGTCAGTAGCTTCAAACATTTCTGGTATATGAAAAACATGTTTTTCAATGGCAAAAATCAATGAATATTGTAAATGCACAAACAGTAATATCTCCACATTGCAAGGTGCAATTCTGAAATTTTTTGCTTTTTCCTGCTAATCCTAGCATGATAAAGAAGATTCAAAGAGAGTGAGATGCCAGCTCCTTTCATTCAGTCAGTAGCTTCAAACATTTCTGGTATATGAAAAACGTTTTTCAATGGCAAAAATCAATGAATATTGTAAATGCACAAACAGTAATATCTCCACATTGCACGGTGCAATTCTGAAATTTTTAGCTTTTTCCTGTTAATCCTAGCATGATAAAGAAGATTCAAAGAGAGTGAGATGCCAGCTCCTTTCATTCAGTCAGTAGCTTCAAACATTTCTGGTATATGAAAAACATGTTTTTCAATGGCAAAAATCAATGAATATTGTAAATGCACAAACAGTAATATCTCCACATTGCAAGGTGCAATTCTGAAATTTTTTGCTTTTTCCTGCTAATCCTAGCATGATAAAGAAGATTCAAAGAGAGTGAGATGCCAGCTCCTTTCATTCAGTCAGTAGCTTCAAACATTTCTGGTATATGAAAAACATGTTTTTCAATGGCAAAAATCAATGAATATTGTAAATGCACAAACAGTAATATCTCCACATTGCACGGTGCAATTCTGAAATTTTTAGCTTTTTCCTGTTAATCCTAGCATGATAAAGAAGATTCAAAGAGAGTAAGATGCCAGCTCCTTTCATTCAGTCAGTAGCTTCAAACATTTCTGGTATATGAAAAACGTTTTTCAATGGCAAAAATCAATGAATATTGTAAATGCACAAACAGTAATATCTCCACATTGCAAGGTGCAATTCTGAAATTTTTTGCTTTTTCCTGTTAATCCTAGCATGATAAAGAAGATTCAGAGTGAGATGCCAGCTCCTTTCATTCAGTCAGTAGCTTCAAACATTTCTGGTATATGAAAAACATGTTTTTCAATGGCAAAAATCAATGAATATTGTAAATCCACAAACAGTAATATCTCCGCATTGCAAGGTGCAATTCTGAAATTTTTTGCTTTTTCCTGCTAATCCTAGCATGATAAAGAAGATTCAAAGAGAGTGAGATGCCAGCTTCTTTCATTCAGTCAGTAGCTTCAAACATTTCTGGTATATGAAAAACATGTTTTTCAATGGCAAAAATCAATGAATATTGTAAAAGCACAAACAGTAATATCTCCACATTGCACGGTGCAATTCTGAAATTTTTAGCTTTTTCCTGTTAATCCTAGCATGATAAAGAAGATTCAAAGAGAGTGAGATGCCAGCTCCTTTCATTCAGTCAGTAGCTTCAAACATTTCTGGTATATGAAAAACATGTTTTTCAATGGCAAAAATCAATGAATATTGTAAATGCACAAACAGTAATATCTCCACATTGCACGGTGCAATTCTGAAATTTTTAGCTTTTTCCTGTTAATCCTAGCATGATAAAGAAGATTCAAAGAGAGTGAGATGCCAGCTCCTTTCATTCAGTCAGTAGCTTCAAACATTTCTGGTATATGAAAAACATGTTTTTCAATGGCAAAAATCAATGAATATTGTAAATGCACAAACAGTAATATCTCCACATTGCAAGGTGCAATTCTGAAATTTTTTGCTTTTTCCTGTTAATCCTAGCATGATAAAGAAGATTCAAAGAGAGTGAGATGCCAGCTCCTTTCATTCAGTCAGTAGCTTCAAACATTTCTGGTATATGAAAAACGTTTTTCAATGGCAAAAATCAATGAATATTGTAAATGCACAAACAGTAATATCTCCACATTGCACGGTGCAATTCTGAAATTTTTAGCTTTTTCCTGTTAATCCTAGCATGATAAAGAAGATTCAAAGAGAGTGAGATGCCAGCTCCTTTCATTCAGTCAGTAGCTTCAAACATTTCTGGTATATGAAAAACATGTTTTTCAATGGCAAAAATCAATGAATATTGTAAATGCACAAACAGTAATATCTCCACATTGCAAGGTGCAATTCTGAAATTTTTTGCTTTTTCCTGCTAATCCTAGCATGATAAAGAAGATTCAAAGAGAGTGAGATGCCAGCTCCTTTCATTCAGTCAGTAGCTTCAAACATTTCTGGTATATGAAAAACATGTTTTTCAATGGCAAAAATCAATGAATATTGTAAATGCACAAACAGTAATATCTCCACATTGCAAGGTGCAATTCTGAAATTTTTTGCTTTTTCCTGCTAATCCTAGCATGATAAAGAAGATTCAAAGAGAGTGAGATGCCAGCTCCTTTCATTCAGTCAGTAGCTTCAAACATTTCTGGTATATGAAAAACGTTTTTCAATGGCAAAAATCAATGAATATTGTAAATGCACAAACAGTAATATCTCCACATTGCACGGTGCAATTCTGAAATTTTTAGCTTTTTCCTGTTAATCCTAGCATGATAAAGAAGATTCAAAGAGAGTAAGATGCCAGCTCCTTTCATTCAGTCAGTAGCTTCAAACATTTCTGGTATATGAAAAACGTTTTTCAATGGCAAAAATCAATGAATATTGTAAATGCACAAACAGTAATATCTCCACATTGCAAGGTGCAATTCTGAAATTTTTTGCTTTTTCCTGTTAATCCTAGCATGATAAAGAAGATTCAGAGTGAGATGCCAGCTCCTTTCATTCAGTCAGTAGCTTCAAACATTTCTGGTATATGAAAAACATGTTTTTCAATGGCAAAAATCAATGAATATTGTAAATCCACAAACAGTAATATCTCCGCATTGCAAGGTGCAATTCTGAAATTTTTTGCTTTTTCCTGCTAATCCTAGCATGATAAAGAAGATTCAAAGAGAGTGAGATGCCAGCTTCTTTCATTCAGTCAGTAGCTTCAAACATTTCTGGTATATGAAAAACATGTTTTTCAATGGCAAAAATCAATGAATATTGTAAAAGCACAAACAGTAATATCTCCACATTGCACGGTGCAATTCTGAAATTTTTAGCTTTTTCCTGTTAATCCTAGCATGATAAAGAAGATTCAAAGAGAGTGAGATGCCAGCTCCTTTCATTCAGTCAGTAGCTTCAAACATTTCTGGTATATGAAAAACATGTTTTTCAATGGCAAAAATCAATGAATATTGTAAATGCACAAACAGTAATATCTCCACATTGCACGGTGCAATTCTGAAATTTTTAGCTTTTTCCTGTTAATCCTAGCATGATAAAGAAGATTCAAAGAGAGTGAGATGCCAGCTCCTTTCATTCAGTCAGTAGCTTCAAACATTTCTGGTATATGAAAAACATGTTTTTCAATGGCAAAAATCAATGAATATTGTAAATGCACAAACAGTAATATCTCCACATTGCAAGGTGCAATTCTGAAATTTTTTGCTTTTTCCTGTTAATCCTAGCATGATAAAGAAGATTCAAAGAGAGTGAGATGCCAGCTCCTTTCATTCAGTCAGTAGCTTCAAACATTTCTGGTATATGAAAAACGTTTTTCAATGGCAAAAATCAATGAATATTGTAAATGCACAAACAGTAATATCTCCACATTGCACGGTGCAATTCTGAAATTTTTAGCTTTTTCCTGTTAATCCTAGCATGATAAAGAAGATTCAAAGAGAGTGAGATGCCAGCTCCTTTCATTCAGTCAGTAGCTTCAAACATTTCTGGTATATGAAAAACATGTTTTTCAATGGCAAAAATCAATGAATATTGTAAATGCACAAACAGTAATATCTCCACATTGCAAGGTGCAATTCTGAAATTTTTTGCTTTTTCCTGCTAATCCTAGCATGATAAAGAAGATTCAAAGAGAGTGAGATGCCAGCTCCTTTCATTCAGTCAGTAGCTTCAAACATTTCTGGTATATGAAAAACATGTTTTTCAATGGCAAAAATCAATGAATATTGTAAATGCACAAACAGTAATATCTCCACATTGCAAGGTGCAATTCTGAAATTTTTTGCTTTTTCCTGCTAATCCTAGCATGATAAAGAAGATTCAAAGAGAGTGAGATGCCAGCTCCTTTCATTCAGTCAGTAGCTTCAAACATTTCTGGTATATGAAAAACGTTTTTCAATGGCAAAAATCAATGAATATTGTAAATGCACAAACAGTAATATCTCCACATTGCACGGTGCAATTCTGAAATTTTTAGCTTTTTCCTGTTAATCCTAGCATGATAAAGAAGATTCAAAGAGAGTGAGATGCCAGCTCCTTTCATTCAGTCAGTAGCTTCAAACATTTCTGGTATATGAAAAACGTTTTTCAATGGCAAAAATCAATGAATATTGTAAATGCACAAACAGTAATATCGCCACATTGCAAGGTGCAATTCTGAAATTTTTTGCTTTTTCCTGTTAATCCTAGCATGATAAAGAAGATTCAAAGAGAGTGAGATGCCAGCTCCTTTCATTCAGTCAGTAGCTTCAAACATTTCTGGTATATGAAAAACGTTTTTCAATGGCAAAAATCAATGAATATTGTAAATGCACAAACAGTAATATCTCCACATTGCAAGGTGCAATTCTGAAATTTTTTGCTTTTTCCTGTTAATCCTAGCATGATAAAGAAGATTCAAAGAGAGTGAGATGCCAGCTCCTTTCATTCAGTCAGTAGCTTCAAACATTTCTGGTATATGAAAAACATGTTTTTCAATGGCAAAAATCAATGAATATTGTAAATGCACAAACAGTAATATCTCCGCATTGCAAGGTGCAATTCTGAAATTTTTTGCTTTTTCCTGCTAATCCTAGCATGATAAAGAAGATTCAAAGAGAGTGAGATGCCAGCTCCTTTCATTCAGTCAGTAGCTTCAAACATTTCTGGTATATGAAAAACATGTTTTTGAATGGCAAAAATCAATGAATATTGTAAAAGCACAAACAGTAATATCTCCACATTGCACGGTGCAATTCTGAAATTTTTAGCTTTTTCCTGTTAATCCTAGCATGATAAAGAAGATTCAAAGAGAGTGAGATGCCAGCTCCTTTCATTCAGTCAGTAGCTTCAAACATTTCTGGTATATGAAAAACATGTTTTTCAATGGCAAAAATCAATGAATATTGTAAATGCACAAACAGTAATATCTCCACATTGCAAGGTGCAATTCTGAAATTTTTTGCTTTTTCCTGCTAATCCTAGCATGATAAAGAAGATTCAAAGAGAGTGAGATGCCAGCTCCTTTCATTCAGTCAGTAGCTTCAAACATTTGTGGTATATGAAAAACGTTTTTCAATGGCAAAAATCAATGAATATTGTAAATGCACAAACAGTAATATCTCCACATTGCACGGTGCAATTCTGAAATTTTTAGCTTTTTCCTGTTAATCCTAGCATGATAAAGAAGATTCAAAGAGAGTGAGATGCCAGCTCCTTTCATTCAGTCAGTAGCTTCAAACATTTCTGGTATATGAAAAACATGTTTTTCAATGGCAAAAATCAATGAATATTGTAAATGCACAAACAGTAATATCTCCACATTGCAAGGTGCAATTCTGAAATTTTTTGCTTTTTCCTGCTAATCCTAGCATGATAAAGAAGATTCAAAGAGAGTGAGATGCCAGCTCCTTTCATTCAGTCAGTAGCTTCAAACATTTCTGGTATATGAAAAACATGTTTTTCAATGGCAAAAATCAATGAATATTGTAAATGCACAAACAGTAATTTCTCCGCATTGCAAGGTGCAATTCTGAAATTTTTTGCTTTTTCCTGCTCCTCTTAGCATGATAAAGAAGATTCAAAGAGAGTGAGATGCCAGCTCCTTTCATTCCGTCAGTAGCTTCAATCATTTCTGGACGTTTTTCAATGGCAAAAATCAATGAATATTGTAAATGCACAAACAGTAATTTCTCCGCATTGCAAGGTGCAATTCTGAAATTTTTTGCTTTTTCCTGCTCCTCTTAGCATTATGAAGAAGATTCAGAGTGAGATGCCAGCTCCTTTCATTCAGTCAGTAGCTTCAAACATTTCTGGTATATGAAAAACATGTTTTTCAATGGCAAAAATCAATGAATATTGTAAATGCACAAACAGTAATATCTCCACATTGCAAGGTGCAATTCTGAAATTTTTTGCTTTTTCCTGCTAATCCTAGCATGATAAAGAAGATTCAAAGAGAGTGAGATGCCAGCTCCTTTCATTCAGTCAGTAGCTTCAAACATTTCTGGTATATGAAAAACGTTTTTCAATGGCAAAAATCAATGAATATTGTAAATGCACAAACAGTAATATCTCCACATTGCACGGTGCAATTCTGAAATTTTTAGCTTTTTCCTGTTAATCCTAGCATGATAAAGAAGATTCAAAGAGAGTGAGATGCCAGCTCCTTTCATTCAGTCAGTAGCTTCAAACATTTCTGGTATATGAAAAACATGTTTTTCAATGGCAAAAATCAATGAATATTGTAAATGCACAAACAGTAATATCTCCACATTGCAAGGTGCAATTCTGAAATTTTTTGCTTTTTCCTGCTAATCCTAGCATGATAAAGAAGATTCAAAGAGAGTGAGATGCCAGCTCCTTTCATTCAGTCAGTAGCTTCAAACATTTCTGGTATATGAAAAACGTTTTTCAATGGCAAAAATCAATGAATATTGTAAATGCACAAACAGTAATATCTCCACATTGCAAGGTGCAATTCTGAAATTTTTTGCTTTTTCCTGTTAATCCTAGCATGATAAAGAAGATTCAAAGAGAGTGAGATGCCAGCTCCTTTCATTCAGTCAGTAGTTACAAACATTTCTGGTATATGAAAAACATGTTTTTCAATGGCAAAAATCAATGAATATTGTAAATGCACAAACAGTAATATCTCCGCATTGCAAGGTGCAATTCTGAAATTTTTTGCTTTTTCCTGCTAATCCTAGCATGATAAGGAAGATTCAAAGAGAGTGAGATGCCAGCTCCTTTCATTCAGTCAGTAGCTTCAATCATTTCTGGACGTTTTTCAATGGCAAAAATCAATGAATATTGTAAATGCACAAACAGTAATTTCTCCGCATTGCAAGGTGCAATTCTCAAATTTTTTGCTTTTTCCTGCTCCTCTTAGCATGATAAAGAAGATTCAAAGAGAGTGAGATGCCAGCTCCTTTCATTCAGTCAGTAGCTTCAAACATTTCTGGTATATGAATAACATGATGTTTTTCAATGGCAAAAATCAATGAATATTGTAAATGCACAAACAGTAATTTCTCCGCATTGCAAGGTGCAATTCTGAAATTTTTTGCTTTTTCCTGCTCCTCTTAGCATTATGAAGAAGATTCAGAGTGAGATGCCAGCTCCTTTCATTCAGTCAGTAGCTTCAAACATTTCTGGTATATGAAAAACATGTTTTTCAATGGCAAAAATCAATGAATATTGTAAATGCACAAACAGTAATATCTCCACATTGCAAGGTGCAATTCTGAAATTTTTTGCTTTTTCCTGCTAATCCTAGCATGATAAAGAAGATTCAAAGAGAGTGAGATGCCAGCTCCTTTCATTCAGTCAGTAGCTTCAAACATTTCTGGTATATGAAAAACGTTTTTCAATGGCAAAAATCAATGAATATTGTAAATGCACAAACAGTAATTTCTCCGCATTGCAAGGTGCAATTCTGAAATTTTTTGCTTTTTCCTGCTCCTCTTAGCATGATAAACAAGATTCAAAGAGAGTGAGATGCCAGCTCCTTTCATTCAGTCAGTAGCTTCAATCATTTCTGGACGTTTTTCAAAGGCAAAAATCAATGAATATTGTAAATGCACAAACAGTAATTTATCCGCATTGCAAGGTGCAATTCTGAAATTTTTTGCTTTTTCCTGCTCCTCTTAGCATGATAAAGAAGATTCAAAGAGAGTGAGATGCCAGCTCCTTTCATTCAGTCAGTAGCTTCAAACATTTCTGGTATATGAATAACATGATGTTTTTCAATGGCAAAAATCAATGAATATTGTAAATGCACAAACAGTAATTTCTCCGCATTGCAAGGTGCAATTCTGAAATTTTTTGCTTTTTCCTGCTCCTCTTAGCATGATAAAGAAGATTCAAAGAGAGTGAGATGCCAGCTCCTTTCATTCAGTCAGTAGCTTCAAACATTTCTGGTATATGAATAACATGATGTTTTTCAATGGCAAAAATCAATGAATATTGTAAATGCACAAACAGTAATTTCTCCGCATTGCAAGGTGCAATTCTGAAATTTTTTGCTTTTTCCTGCTCCTCTTAGCATGATAAAGAAGATTCAAAGAGAGTGAGATGCCAGCTCCTTTCATTCAGTCAGTAGCTTCAAACATTTCTGGTATATGAATAACATGATGTTTTTCAATGGCAAAAATCAATGAATATTGTAAATGCACAAACAGTAATTTCTCCGCATTGCAAGGTGCAATTCTGAAATTTTTTGCTTTTTCCTGCTCCTCTTAGCATGATAAAGAAGATTCAAAGAGAGTGAGATGCCAGCTCCTTTCATTCAGTCAGTAGCTTCAATCATTTCTGGACGTTTTTCAATGGCAAAAATCAATGAATATTGTAAATGCACAAACAGTAATTTCTCCGCATTGCAAGGTGCAATTCTGAAATTTTTTGCTTTTTCCTGCTCCTCTTAGCATGATAAACAAGATTCAAAGAGAGTGAGATGCCAGCTCCTTTCATTCAGTCAGTAGCTTCAATCATTTCTGGACGTTTTTCAAAGGCAAAAATCAATGAATATTGTAAATGCACAAACAGTAATTTCTCCGCATTGCAAGGTGCAATTCTGAAATTTTTTGCTTTTTCCTGCTCCTCTTAGCATGATAAAGAAGATTCAAAGAGAGTGAGATGCCAGCTCCTTTCATTCCGTCAGTAGCTTCAATCATTTCTGGACGTTTTTCAATGGCAAAAATCAATGAATATTGTAAATGCACAAACAGTAATTTCTCCGCATTGCAAGGTGCAATTCTGAAATTTTTTGCTTTTTCCTGCTCCTCTTAGCATTATGAAGAAGATTCAGAGTGAGATGCCAGCTCCTTTCATTCAGTCAGTAGCTTCAAACATTTCTGGTATATGAAAAACATGTTTTTCAATGGCAAAAATCAATGAATATTGTAAATGCACAAACAGTAATATCTCCACATTGCAAGGTGCAATTCTGAAATATTTTGCTTTTTCCTGCTAATCCTAGCATGATAAAGAAGATTCAAAGAGAGTGAGATGCCAGCTCCTTTCATTCAGTCAGTAGCTTCAAACATTTCTGGTATATGAAAAACGTTTTTCAATGGCAAAAATCAATGAATATTGTAAATGCACAAACAGTAATATCTCCACATTGCACGGTGCAATTCTGAAATTTTTAGCTTTTTCCTGTTAATCCTAGCATGATAAAGAAGATTCAAAGAGAGTGAGATGCCAGCTCCTTTCATTCAGTCAGTAGCTTCAAACATTTCTGGTATATGAAAAACATGTTTTTCAATGGCAAAAATCAATGAATATTGTAAATGCACAAACAGTAATATCTCCACATTGCAAGGTGCAATTCTGAAATTTTTTGCTTTTTCCTGCTAATCCTAGCATGATAAAGAAGATTCAAAGAGAGTGAGATGCCAGCTCCTTTCATTCAGTCAGTAGCTTCAAACATTTCTGGTATATGAAAAACGTTTTTCAATGGCAAAAATCAATGAATATTGTAAATGCACAAACAGTAATATCTCCACATTGCAAGGTGCAATTCTGAAATTTTTTGCTTTTTCCTGTTAATCCTAGCATGATAAAGAAGATTCAAAGAGAGTGAGATGCCAGCTCCTTTCATTCAGTCAGTAGTTACAAACATTTCTGGTATATGAAAAACATGTTTTTCAATGGCAAAAATCAATGAATATTGTAAATGCACAAACAGTAATATCTCCGCATTGCAAGGTGCAATTCTGAAATTTTTTGCTTTTTCCTGCTAATCCTAGCATGATAAGGAAGATTCAAAGAGAGTGAGATGCCAGCTCCTTTCATTCAGTCAGTAGCTTCAATCATTTCTGGACGTTTTTCAATGGCAAAAATCAATGAATATTGTAAATGCACAAACAGTAATTTCTCCGCATTGCAAGGTGCAATTCTCAAATTTTTTGCTTTTTCCTGCTCCTCTTAGCATGATAAAAAGATTCAAAGAGAGTGAGATGCCAGCTCCTTTCATTCAGTCAGTAGCTTCAAACATTTCTGGTATATGAATAACATGATGTTTTTCAATGGCAAAAATCAATGAATATTGTAAATGCACAAACAGTAATTTCTCCGCATTGCAAGGTGCAATTCTGAAATTTTTTGCTTTTTCCTGCTCCTCTTAGCATGATAAAGAAGATTCAAAGAGAGTGAGATGCCAGCTCCTTTCATTCAGTCAGTAGCTTCAATCATTTCTGGACGTTTTTCAATGGCAAAAATCAATGAATATTGTAAATGCACAAACAGTAATTTCTCCGCATTGCAAGGTGCAATTCTGAAAATTTTTGCTTTTTCCTGCTCCTCTTAGCATGATAAAGAAGTTTCAGAGAGTGAGATGCCAGCTCCTTTCATTCAGTCAGTAGCTTCAATCATTTCTGGACGTTTTTCAATGGCAAAAATCAATGAATATTGTAAATGCACAAACAGTAATTTCTCCGCATTGCAAGGTGCAATTCTGAAATTTTTTGCTTTTTCCTGCTCCTCTTAGCATGATAAACAAGATTCAAAGAGAGTGAGATGCCAGCTCCTTTCATTCAGTCAGTAGCTTCAATCATTTCTGGACGTTTTTCAATGGCAAAAATCAATGAATATTGTAAATGCACAAACAGTAATTTATCCGCATTGCAAGGTGCAATTCTGAAATTTTTTGCTTTTTCCTGCTCCTCTTAGCATGATAAAGAAGATTCAAAGAGAGTGAGATGCCAGCTCCTTTCATTCAGTCAGTAGCTTCAAACATTTCTGGTATATGAATAACATGATGTTTTTCAATGGCAAAAATCAATGAATATTGTAAATGCACAAACAGTAATTTCTCCGCATTGCAAGGTGCAATTCTGAAATTTTTTGCTTTTTCCTGCTCCTCTTAGCATGATAAAGAAGATTCAAAGAGAGTGAGATGCCAGCTCCTTTCATTCCGTCAGTAGCTTCAATCATTTCTGGACGTTTTTCAATGGCAAAAATCAATGAATATTGTAAATGCACAAACAGTAATTTCTCCGCATTGCAAGGTGCAATTCTGAAATTTTTTGCTTTTTCCTGCTCCTCTTAGCATTATGAAGAAGATTCAAAGAGAGTGAGATGCCAGCTCCTTTCATTCAGTCAGTAGCTTCAAACATTTCTGGTATATGAAAAACATGTTTTTCAATGGCAAAAATCAATGAATATTGTAAATGCACAAACAGTAATATCTCCCCATTGCAAGGTGCAATTCTGAAATTTTTTGCTTTTTCCTGCTAATCCTAGCATGATAAAGAAGATTCAAAGAGAGTGAGATGCCAGCTCCTTTCATTCAGTCAGTAGCTTCAAACATTTCTGGTATATGAAAAACGTTTTTCAATGGCAAAAATCAATGAATATTGTAAATGCACAAACAGTAATATCTCCACATTGCAAGGTGCAATTCTGAAATTTTTTGCTTTTTCCTGCTAATCCTAGCATGATAAAGAAGATTCAAAGAGAGTGAGATGCCAGCTCCTTTCATTCAGTCAGTAGCTTCAAACATTTCTGGTATATGAAAAACATGTTTTTCAATGGCAAAAATCAATGAATATTGTAAATGCACAAACAGTAATATCTCCACATTGCACGGTGCAATTCTGAAATTTTTAGCTTTTTCCTGTTAATCCTAGCATGATAAAGAAGATTCAAAGAGAGTGAGATGCCAGCTCCTTTCATTCAGTCAGTAGCTTCAAACATTTCTGGTATATGAAAAACGTTTTTCAATGGCAAAAATCAATGAATATTGTAAATGCACAAACAGTAATATCTCCACATTGCAAGGTGCAATTCTGAAATTTTTTGCTTTTTCCTGTTAATCCTAGCATGATAAAGAAGATTCAAAGAGAGTGAGATGCCAGCTCCTTTCATTCCGTCAGTAGCTTCAATCATTTCTGGACGTTTTTCAATGGCAAAAATCAATGAATATTGTAAATGCACAAACAGTAATTTCTCCGCATTGCAAGGTGCAATTCTGAAATTTTTTGCTTTTTCCTGCTCCTCTTAGCATTATGAAGAAGATTCAAAGAGAGTGAGATGCCAGCTCCTTTCATTCAGTCAGTAGCTTCAAACATTTCTGGTATATGAAAAACATGTTTTTCAATGGCAAAAATCAATGAATATTGTAAATGCACAAACAGTAATATCTCCCCATTGCAAGGTGCAATTCTGAAATTTTTTGCTTTTTCCTGCTAATCCTAGCATGATAAAGAAGATTCAAAGAGAGTGAGATGCCAGCTCCTTTCATTCAGTCAGTAGCTTCAAACATTTCTGGTATATGAAAAACGTTTTTCAATGGCAAAAATCAATGAATATTGTAAATGCACAAACAGTAATATCTCCACATTGCAAGGTGCAATTCTGAAATTTTTTGCTTTTTCCTGCTAATCCTAGCATGATAAAGAAGATTCAAAGAGAGTGAGATGCCAGCTCCTTTCATTCAGTCAGTAGCTTCAAACATTTCTGGTATATGAAAAACATGTTTTTCAATGGCAAAAATCAATGAATATTGTAAATGCACAAACAGTAATATCTCCACATTGCACGGTGCAATTCTGAAATTTTTAGCTTTTTCCTGTTAATCCTAGCATGATAAAGAAGATTCAAAGAGAGTGAGATGCCAGCTCCTTTCATTCAGTCAGTAGCTTCAAACATTTCTGGTATATGAAAAACGTTTTTCAATGGCAAAAATCAATGAATATTGTAAATGCACAAACAGTAATATCTCCACATTGCAAGGTGCAATTCTGAAATTTTTTGCTTTTTCCTGTTAATCCTAGCATGATAAAGAAGATTCAAAGAGAGTGAGATGCCAGCTCCTTTCATTCAGTCAGTAGTTACAAACATTTCTGGTATATGAAAAACATGTTTTTCAATGGCAAAAATCAATGAATATTGTAAATGCACAAACAGTAATATCTCCGCATTGCAAGGTGCAATTCTGAAATTTTTTGCTTTTTCCTGCTAATCCTAGCATGATAAGGAAGATTCAAAGAGAGTGAGATGCCAGCTCCTTTCATTCAGTCAGTAGCTTCAAACATTTCTGGTATATGAAAAACATGTTTTTCTATGGCAAAAATCAATGAATATTGTAAATGCACAAACAGTAATATCTCCACATTGCACGGTGCAATTCTGAAATTTTTAGCTTTTTCCTGTTAATCCTAGCATGATAAAGAAGATTCAAAGAGAGTGAGATGCCAGCTCCTTTCATTCAGTCAGTAGCTTCAAACATTTCTGGTATATGAAAAACATGTTTTTCAATGGCAAAAATCAATGAATATTGTAAATGCACAAACAGTAATATCTCCACATTGCACGGTGCAATTCTGAAATTTTTAGCTTTTTCCTGTTAATCCTAGCATGATAAAGAAGATTCAAAGAGAGTGAGATGCCAGCTCCTTTCATTCAGTCAGTAGCTTCAAACATTTCTGGTATATGAAAAACGTTTTTCAATGGCAAAAATCCATGAATATTGTAAATGCACAAACAGTAATATCTCCACATTGCAAGGTGCAATTCTGAAATTTTTTGCTTTTTCCTGTTAATCCTAGCATGATAAAGAAGATTCAAAGAGAGTGAGATGCCAGCTCCTTTCATTCAGTCAGTAGCTTCAAACATTTCTGGTATATGAAAAACATGTTTTTCAATGGCAAAAATCAATGAATATTGTAAATGCACAAACAGTAATATCTCCGCATTGCAAGGTGCAATTCTGAAATTTTTTGCTTTTTCCTGCTAATCCTAGCATGATAAAGAAGATTCAAAGAGAGTGAGATGCCAGCTCCTTTCATTCAGTCAGTAGCTTCAAACATTTCTGGTATATGAAAAACATGTTTTTCAATGGCAAAAATCAATGAATATTGTAAATGCACAAACAGTAATATCTCCACATTGCAAGGTGCAATTCTGAAATTTTTTGCTTTTTCCTGTTAATCCTAGCATGATAAAGAAGATTCAAAGAGAGTGAGATGCCAGCTCCTTTCATTCAGTCAGTAGCTTCAAACATTTCTGGTATATGAAAAACATGTTTTTCAATGGCAAAAATCAATGAATATTGTAAATGCACAAACAGTAATATCTCCACATTGCAAGGTGCAATTCTGAAATTTTTTGCTTTTTCCTGCTAATCCTAGCATGATAAAGAAGATTCAAAGAGAGTGAGATGCCAGCTCCTTTCATTCAGTCAGTAGCTTCAAACATTTCTGGTATATGAAAAACGTTTTTCAATGGCAAAAATCAATGAATATTGTAAATGCACAAACAGTAATATCTCCACATTGCACGGTGCAATTCTGAAATTTTTAGCTTTTTCCTGTTAATCCTAGCATGATAAAGAAGATTCAAAGAGAGTGAGATGCCAGCTCCTTTCATTCAGTCAGTAGCTTCAAACATTTCTGGTATATGAAAAACATGTTTTTCAATGGCAAAAATCAATGAATATTGTAAATGCACAAACAGTAATATCTCCACATTGCACGGTGCAATTCTGAAATTTTTAGCTTTTTCCTGTTAATCCTAGCATGATAAAGAAGATTCAAAGAGAGTGAGATGCCAGCTCCTTTCATTCAGTCAGTAGCTTCAAACATTTCTGGTATATGAAAAACGTTTTTCAATGGCAAAAATCAATGAATATTGTAAATGCACAAACAGTAATATCTCCACATTGCAAGGTGCAATTCTGAAATTTTTTGCTTTTTCCTGTTAATCCTAGCATGATAAAGAAGATTCAAAGAGAGTGAGATGCCAGCTCCTTTCATTCAGTCAGTAGCTTCAAACATTTCTGGTATATGAAAAACGTTTTTCAATGGCAAAAATCAATGAATATTGTAAATGCACAAACAGTAATATCTCCACATTGCAAGGTGCAATTCTGAAATTTTTTGCTTTTTCCTGTTAATCCTAGCATGATAAAGAAGATTCAAAGAGTGAGATGCCAGCTCCTTTCATTCAGTCAGTAGCTTCAAACATTTCTGGTATATGAAAAACATGTTTTTCAATGGCAAAAATCAATGAATATTGTAAATGCACAAACAGTAATATCTCCGCATTGCAAGGTGCAATTCTGAAATTTTTTGCTTTTTCCTGCTAATCCTAGCATGATAAAGAAGATTCAAAGAGAGTGAGATGCCAGCTCCTTTCATTCAGTCAGTAGCTTCAAACATTTCTGGTATATGAAAAACATGTTTTTCAATGGCAAAAATCAATGAATATTGTAAAAGCACAAACAGTAATATCTCCACATTGCACGGTGCAATTCTGAAATTTTTAGCTTTTTCCTGTTAATCCTAGCATGATAAAGAAGATTCAAAGAGAGTGAGATGCCAGCTCCTTTCATTCAGTCAGTAGCTTCAAACATTTCTGGTATATGAAAAACATGTTTTTCCATGGCAAAAATCAATGAATATTGTAAATGCACAAACAGTAATATCTCCACATTGCAAGGTGCAATTCTGAAATTTTTTGCTTTTTCCTGCTAATCCTAGCATGATAAAGAAGATTCAAAGAGAGTGAGATGCCAGCTCCTTTCATTCAGTCAGTAGCTTCAAACATTTCTGGTATATGAAAAACGTTTTTCAATGGCAAAAATCAATGAATATTGTAAATGCACAAACAGTAATATCTCCACATTGCACGGTGCAATTCTGAAATTTTTAGCTTTTTCCTGTTAATCCTAGCATGATAAAGAAGATTCAAAGAGAGTGAGATGCCAGCTCCTTTCATTCAGTCAGTAGCTTCAAACATTTCTGGTATATGAAAAACATGTTTTTCAATGGCAAAAATCAATGAATATTGTAAATGCACAAACAGTAATATCTCCACATTGCAAGGTGCAATTCTGAAATTTTTTGCTTTTTCCTGCTAATCCTAGCATGATAAAGAAGATTCAAAGAGAGTGAGATGCCAGCTCCTTTCATTCAGTCAGTAGCTTCAAACATTTCTGGTATATGAAAAACATGTTTTTCAATGGCAAAAATCAATGAATATTGTAAATGCACAAACAGTAATATCTCCACATTGCAAGGTGCAATTCTGAAATTTTTTGCTTTTTCCTGCTAATCCTAGCATGATAAAGAAGATTCAAAGAGAGTGAGATGCCAGCTCCTTTCATTCAGTCAGTAGCTTCAAACATTTCTGGTATATGAAAAACGTTTTTCAATGGCAAAAATCAATGAATATTGTAAATGCACAAACAGTAATATCTCCACATTGCACGGTGCAATTCTGAAATTTTTAGCTTTTTCCTGTTAATCCTAGCATGATAAAGAAGATTCAAAGAGAGTGAGATGCCAGCTCCTTTCATTCAGTCAGTAGCTTCAAACATTTCTGGTATATGAAAAACATGTTTTTCAATGGCAAAAATCAATGAATATTGTAAATGCACAAACAGTAATATCTCCACATTGCAAGGTGCAATTCTGAAATTTTTTGCTTTTTCCTGCTAATCCTAGCATGATAAAGAAGATTCAAAGAGAGTGAGATGCCAGCTCCTTTCATTCAGTCAGTAGCTTCAAACATTTCTTGTATATGAAAAACATGTTTTTCAATGGCAAAAATCAATGAATATTGTAAATGCACAAACAGTAATATCTCCACATTGCACGGTGCAATTCTGAAATTTTTAGCTTTTTCCTGTTAATCCTAGCATGATAAAGAAGATTCAAAGAGAGTGAGATGCCAGCTCCTTTCATTCAGTCAGTAGCTTCAAACATTTCTGGTATATGAAAAACGTTTTTCAATGGCAAAAATCAATGAATATTGTAAATGCACAAACAGTAATATCTCCACATTGCAAGGTGCAATTCTGAAATTTTTTGCTTTTTCCTGTTAATCCTAGCATGATAAAGAAGATTCAAAGAGAGTGAGATGCCAGCTCCTTTCATTCAGTCAGTAGTTACAAACATTTCTGGTATATGAAAAACATGTTTTTCAATGGCAAAAATCAATGAATATTGTAAATGCACAAACAGTAATATCTCCGCATTGCAAGGTGCAATTCTGAAATTTTTTGCTTTTTCCTGCTAATCCTAGCATGATAAGGAAGATTCAAAGAGAGTGAGATGCCAGCTCCTTTCATTCAGTCAGTAGCTTCAAACATTTCTGGTATATGAAAAACATGTTTTTCAATGGCAAAAATCAATGAATATTGTAAATGCACAAACAGTAATATCTCCACATTGCACGGTGCAATTCTGAAATTTTTAGCTTTTTCCTGTTAATCCTAGCATGATAAAGAAGATTCAAAGAGAGTGAGATGCCAGCTCCTTTCAGTCAGTAGCTTCAAACATTTCTGGTATATGAAAAACATGTTTTTCAATGGCAAAAATCAATGAATATTGTAAATGCACAAACAGTAATATCTCCACATTGCACGGTGCAATTCTGAAATTTTTAGCTTTTTCCTGTTAATCCTAGCATGATAAAGAAGATTCAAAGAGAGTGAGATGCCAGCTCCTTTCATTCAGTCAGTAGCTTCAAACATTTCTGGTATATGAAAAACGTTTTTCAATGGCAAAAATCAATGAATATTGTAAATGCACAAACAGTAATATCTCCACATTGCAAGGTGCAATTCTGAAATTTTTTGCTTTTTCCTGTTAATCCTAGCATGATCAAGAAGATTCAAAGAGAGTGAGATGCCAGCTCCTTTCATTCAGTCAGTAGCTTCAAACATTTCTGGTATATGAAAAACATGTTTTTCAATGGCAAAAATCAATGAATATTGTAAATGCACAAACAGTAATATCTCCGCATTGCAAGGTGCAATTCTGAAATTTTTTGCTTTTTCCTGCTAATCCTAGCATGATAAAGAAGATTCAAAGAGAGTGAGATGCCAGCTCCTTTCATTCAGTCAGTAGCTTCAAACATTTCTGGTATATGAAAAACATGTTTTTCAATGGCAAAAATCAATGAATATTGTAAATGCACAAACAGTAATATCTCCACATTGCAAGGTGCAATTCTGAAATTTTTTGCTTTTTCCTGTTAATCCTAGCATGATAAAGAAGATTCAAAGAGAGTGAGATGCCAGCTCCTTTCATTCAGTCAGTAGCTTCAAACATTTCTGGTATATGAAAAACATGTTTTTCAATGGCAAAAATCAATGAATATTGTAAATGCACAAACAGTAATATCTCCACATTGCAAGGTGCAATTCTGAAATTTTTTGCTTTTTCCTGCTAATCCTAGCATGATAAAGAAGATTCAAAGAGAGTGAGATGCCAGCTCCTTTCATTCAGTCAGTAGCTTCAAACATTTCTGGTATATGAAAAACGTTTTTCAATGGCAAAAATCAATGAATATTGTAAATGCACAAACAGTAATATCTCCACATTGCACGGTGCAATTCTGAAATTTTTAGCTTTTTCCTGTTAATCCTAGCATGATAAAGAAGATTCAAAGAGAGTGAGATGCCAGCTCCTTTCATTCAGTCAGTAGCTTCAAACATTTCTGGTATATGAAAAACATGTTTTTCAATGGCAAAAATCAATGAATATTGTAAATGCACAAACAGTAATATCTCCACATTGCAAGGTGCAATTCTGAAATTTTTTGCTTTTTCCTGCTAATCCTAGCATGATAAAGAAGATTCAAAGAGAGTGAGATGCCAGCTCCTTTCATTCAGTCAGTAGCTTCAAACATTTCTGGTATATGAAAAACATGTTTTTCAATGGCAAAAATCAATGAATATTGTAAATGCACAAACAGTAATATCTCCACATTGCACGGTGCAATTCTGAAATTTTTAGCTTTTTCCTGTTAATCCTAGCATGATAAAGAAGATTCAAAGAGAGTGAGATGCCAGCTCCTTTCATTCAGTCAGTAGCTTCAAACATTTCTGGTATATGAAAAACGTTTTTCAATGGCAAAAATCAATGAATATTGTAAATGCACAAACAGTAATATCTCCACATTGCAAGGTGCAATTCTGAAATTTTTTGCTTTTTCCTGTTAATCCTAGCATGATAAAGAAGATTCAGAGTGAGATGCCAGCTCCTTTCATTCAGTCAGTAGCTTCAAACATTTCTGGTATATGAAAAACATGTTTTTCAATGGCAAAAATCAATGAATATTGTAAATGCACAAACAGTAATATCTCCGCATTGCAAGGTGCAATTCTGAAATTTTTTGCTTTTTCCTGCTAATCCTAGCATGATAAAGAAGATTCAAAGAGAGTGAGATGCCAGCTCCTTTCATTCAGTCAGTAGCTTCAAACATTTCTGGTATATGAAAAACATGTTTTTCAATGGCAAAAATCAATGAATATTGTAAAAGCACAAACAGTAATATCTCCACATTGCACGGTGCAATTCTGAAATTTTTAGCTTTTTCCTGTTAATCCTAGCATGATAAAGAAGATTCAAAGAGAGTGAGATGCCAGCTCCTTTCATTCAGTCAGTAGCTTCAAACATTTCTGGTATATGAAAAACATGTTTTTCAATGGCAAAAATCAATGAATATTGTAAATGCACAAACAGTAATATCTCCACATTGCACGGTGCAATTCTGAAATTTTTAGCTTTTTCCTGTTAATCCTAGCATGATAAAGAAGATTCAAAGAGAGTGAGATGCCAGCTCCTTTCATTCAGTCAGTAGCTTCAAACATTTCTGGTATATGAAAAACATGTTTTTCAATGGCAAAAATCAATGAATATTGTAAATGCACAAACAGTAATATCTCCACATTGCAAGGTGCAATTCTGAAATTTTTTGCTTTTTCCTGTTAATCCTAGCATGATAAAGAAGATTCAAAGAGAGTGAGATGCCAGCTCCTTTCATTCAGTCAGTAGCTTCAAACATTTCTGGTATATGAAAAACATGTTTTTCAATGGCAAAAATCAATGAATATTGTAAATGCACAAACAGTAATATCTCCACATTGCACGGTGCAATTCTGAAATTTTTAGCTTTTTCCTGTTAATCCTAGCATGATAAAGAAGATTCAAAGAGAGTGAGATGCCAGCTCCTTTCATTCAGTCAGTAGCTTCAAACATTTCTGGTATATGAAAAACATGTTTTTCAATGGCAAAAATCAATGAATATTGTAAATGCACAAACAGTAATATCTCCACATTGCACGGTGCAATTCTGAAATTTTTAGCTTTTTCCTGTTAATCCTAGCATGATAAAGAAGATTCAAAGAGAGTGAGATGCCAGCTCCTTTCATTCAGTCAGTAGCTTCAAACATTTCTGGTATATGAAAAACATGTTTTTCAATGGCAAAAATCAATGAATATTGTAAATGCACAAACAGTAATATCTCCACATTGCACGGTGCAATTCTGAAATTTTTAGCTTTTTCCTGTTAATCCTAGCATGATAAAGAAGATTCAAAGAGAGTGAGATGCCAGCTCCTTTCATTCAGTCAGTAGCTTCAAACATTTCTGGTATATGAAAAACGTTTTTCAATGGCAAAAATCAATGAATATTGTAAATGCACAAACAGTAATATCTCCACATTGCAAGGTGCAATTCTGAAATTTTTTGCTTTTTCCTGTTAATCCTAGCATGATAAAGAAGATTCAAAGAGAGTGAGATGCCAGCTCCTTTCATTCAGTCAGTAGCTTCAAACATTTCTGGTATATGAAAAACATGTTTTTCAATGGCAAAAATCAATGAATATTGTAAATGCACAAACAGTAATATCTCCGCATTGCAAGGTGCAATTCTGAAATTTTTTGCTTTTTCCTGCTAATCCTAGCATGATAAAGAAGATTCAAAGAGAGTGAGATGCCAGCTCCTTTCATTCAGTCAGTAGCTTCAAACATTTCTGGTATATGAAAAACATGTTTTTCAATGGCAAAAATCAATGAATATTGTAAATGCACAAACAGTAATATCTCCACATTGCAAGGTGCAATTCTGAAATTTTTTGCTTTTTCCTGTTAATCCTAGCATGATAAAGAAGATTCAAAGAGAGTGAGATGCCAGCTCCTTTCATTCAGTCAGTAGCTTCAAACATTTCTGGTATATGAAAAACATGTTTTTCAATGGCAAAAATCAATGAATATTGTAAATGCACAAACAGTAATATCTCCACATTGCAAGGTGCAATTCTGAAATTTTTTGCTTTTTCCTGCTAATCCTAGCATGATAAAGAAGATTCAAAGAGAGTGAGATGCCAGCTCCTTTCATTCAGTCAGTAGCTTCAAACATTTCTGGTATATGAAAAACGTTTTTCAATGGCAAAAATCAATGAATATTGTAAATGCACAAACAGTAATATCTCCACATTGCACGGTGCAATTCTGAAATTTTTAGCTTTTTCCTGTTAATCCTAGCATGATAAAGAAGATTCAAAGAGAGTGAGATGCCAGCTCCTTTCATTCAGTCAGTAGCTTCAAACATTTCTGGTATATGAAAAACATGTTTTTCAATGGCAAAAATCAATGATTATTGTAAATGCACAAACTAATATCTCCACATTGCAAGGTGCAATTCTGAAATTTTTTGCTTTTTCCTGCTAATCCTAGCATGATAAAGAAGATTCAAAGAGAGTGAGATGCCAGCTCCTTTCATTCAGTCAGTAGCTTCAAACATTTTTGGTATATGAAAAACATGTTTTTCAATGGCAAAAATCAATGAATATTGTAAATGCACAAACAGTAATATCTCCACATTGCACGGTGCAATTCTGAAATTTTTAGCTTTTTCCTGTTAATCCTAGCATGATAAAGAAGATTCAAAGAGAGTGAGATGCCAGCTCCTTTCAGTCAGTAGCTTCAAACATTTCTGGTATATGAAAAACGTTTTTCAATGGCAAAAATCAATGAATATTGTAAATGCACAAACAGTAATATCTCCACATTGCAAGGTGCAATTCTGAAATTTTTTGCTTTTTCCTGTTAATCCTAGCATGATAAAGAAGATTCAAAGAGAGTGAGATGCCAGCTCCTTTCATTCAGTCAGTAGCTTCAAACATTTCTGGTATATGAAAAACATGTTTTTCAATGGCAAAAATCAATGAATATTGTAAATGCACAAACAGTAATATCTCCGCATTGCAAGGTGCAATTCTGAAATTTTTTGCTTTTTCCTGCTAATCCTAGCATGATAAAGAAGATTCAAAGAGAGTGAGATGCCAGCTCCTTTCATTCAGTCAGTAGCTTCAAACATTTCTGGTATATGAAAAACATGTTTTTCAATGGCAAAAATCAATGAATATTGTAAAAGCACAAACAGTAATATCTCCACATTGCACGGTGCAATTCTGAAATTTTTAGCTTTTTCCTGTTAATCCTAGCATGATAAAGAAGATTCAAAGAGAGTGAGATGCCAGCTCCTTTCATTCAGTCAGTAGCTTCAAACATTTCTGGTATATGAAAAACATGTTTTTCAATGGCAAAAATCAATGAATATTGTAAATGCACAAACAGTAATATCTCCACATTGCAAGGTGCAATTCTGAAATTTTTTGCTTTTTCCTGCTAATCCTAGCATGATAAAGAAGATTCAAAGAGAGTGAGATGCCAGCTCCTTTCATTCAGTCAGTAGCTTCAAACATTTCTGGTATATGAAAAACATGTTTTTCAATGGCAAAAATCAATGAATATTGTAAATGCACAAACAGTAATATCTCCACATTGCACGGTGCAATTCTGAAATTTTTAGCTTTTTCCTGTTAATCCTAGCATGATAAAGAAGATTCAAAGAGAGTGAGATGCCAGCTCCTTTCATTCAGTCAGTAGCTTCAAACATTTCTGGTATATGAAAAACATGTTTTTCAATGGCAAAAATCAATGAATATTGTAAATGCACAAACAGTAATATCTCCACATTGCAAGGTGCAATTCTGAAATTTTTTGCTTTTTCCTGTTAATCCTAGCATGATAAAGAAGATTCAAAGAGAGTGAGATGCCAGCTCCTTTCATTCAGTCAGTAGCTTCAAACATTTCTGGTATATGAAAAACGTTTTTCAATGGCAAAAATCAATGAATATTGTAAATGCACAAACAGTAATATCTCCACATTGCACGGTGCAATTCTGAAATTTTTAGCTTTTTCCTGTTAATCCTAGCATGATAAAGAAGATTCAAAGAGAGTGAGATGCCAGCTCCTTTCATTCAGTCAGTAGCTTCAAACATTTCTGGTATATGAAAAACATGTTTTTCAATGGCAAAAATCAATGAATATTGTAAATGCACAAACAGTAATATCTCCACATTGCAAGGTGCAATTCTGAAATTTTTTGCTTTTTCCTGCTAATCCTAGCATGATAAAGAAGATTCAAAGAGAGTGAGATGCCAGCTCCTTTCATTCAGTCAGTAGCTTCAAACATTTCTGGTATATGAAAACCATGTTTTTCAATGGCAAAAATCAATGAATATTGTAAATGCACAAACAGTAATATCTCCACATTGCACGGTGCAATTCTGAAATTTGTAGCTTTTTCCTGTTAATCCTAGCATGATAAAGAAGATTCAAAGAGAGTGAGATGCCAGCTCCTTTCATTCAGTCAGTAGCTTCAAACATTTCTGGTATATGAAAAACATGTTTTTCAATGGCAAAAATCAATGAATATTGTAAATGCACAAACAGTAATATCTCCACATTGCAAGGTGCAATTCTGAAATTTTTTGCTTTTTCCTGTTAATCCTAGCATGATAAAGAAGATTCAAAGAGAGTGAGATGCCAGCTCCTTTCATTCAATCAGTAGCTTCAAACATTTCTGGTATATGAAAAACATGTTTTTCAATGGCAAAAATCAATGAATATTGTAAATGCACAAACAGTAATATCTCCGCATTGCAAGGTGCAATTCTGAAATTTTTTGCTTTTTCCTGCTAATCCTAGCATGATAAAGAAGATTCAAAGAGAGTGAGATGCCAGCTCCTTTCATTCAGTCAGTAGCTTCAAACATTTCTGGTATATGAAAAACATGTTTTTCAATGGCAAAAATCAATGAATATTGTAAATGCACAAACAGTAATATCTCCACATTGCACGGTGCAATTCTGAAATTTTTAGCTTTTTCCTGCTAATCCTAGCATGATAAAGAAGATTCAAAGAGAGTGAGATGGGGAGTGGCCTGAGCACAGGACGAGATGGCAGCTTGATCCTGAGCTCCCTGAGGGCTTCGCTTTAAAGCTACTTTTTAAGCAACAAAAGAAGATTTTTTTCCAAAATTCTTATATAATTTGACTTCCTATCATTCAGGGATCATTTTGACACCAAGGAATCCCTGCTAACCCCATCAACCCTGGAGATGTTTTGTGCTCAGACATTTGGGTGAGGCTCAGAATCCACCATTGAAGTGACTCTGTAACGTGGCCCTACAGGATTGTGGACCCATTTATGCCCTTCTACCTCCGGACCCAGGATTACATCGTTTTATACCGGACTTAAGGACTACCAGCAGGCTTTATATGCAGCTGCGGTAAGTCCTGGTGAGCATTCCAGTCCCTGAGGCTGTGACGTGCCCCTTTAAGCTCACAGATCGGTGGGGGCACATATTTCTCTCACTTCATTTAACTGAACATTATATACTGGGCCCCCTGACTGTTGTCAGAGCTTATTTTTAACCCACGGGGTGGCACATTTTGGTTCTGGTTCTGACACCCAGGCGATCACTGGCGGCCCTTTTCTTGTTTCCAGTCACTCTGCGGCCCTTTTCTTGTTTCCAGTCACTCTGCAACGTGACTCTGGAGTGACTGTGATAGCAGCGCAGGTCTGCTCTGCTCTGCTCCTGACCCCGGGAGCAGGACCTTACAGCAGCATCAGCTGTCCCGACACCGGACCCAGGAGGAGAGGAGAAGAGGAGACTGAGACCGAGTTACCGCCGACATCCTGAAAAAACCCAGCCCTGCAATCTGCTGTCGCAGCCCCACGGAGGACCGGACCGGACCCGCGGGACCCCAACCCATAAGAAGCGGCACTACCACCCCCGGACCAAATACGATCAACCCCACTGGACCCCGAGGACGAGACCCCTGCTGCCGGCGAGGGACTGAGAATTTAGCTTGTCCGACGCGGAGCTCAGGAGACTGGGACGGAGCGGGACTGCACATACAAGGCTAAGGTAGATAAGCCCCGGCTAACGCCAGGGCTCTTACTGGGTTTCTGTGGTCCGTTGCCCAGGGTTCCGGGGCTGCTCCGGTAGTAGCGGTGTCCCCTGGTGTCCCTGTGAAGCTGCTGTGTCCCTTTCCCCCCTCGGCTTACTGCCACCGCTGCTGTCTGCGCCCGGCTCTCTCCTCTCCGGCTGTTTCCTGCACCTCAGGCTGTTCCCATAGTAGCGGTTCCCCCTCCTCTGCTCCGGAGCCGGCATCAGCTGTTTCCTCTGATGCCGGGTACTGCCGGTGTGTATGGCCGGTGTCTTCACGTCCCCAGGACATATATAGTGGCGGCGGTATCCCCCCTCCCTCTGACAAGGAGCCGATCCGTTCCCCCTGCTCTCAGCTGTTAAGTGCCGCCGGTGCCGAGGTCCGTTCCATCTACCCTCGCTGTGCCGCTCTGCAGTATGTGCCCCTAGGGTGTCTGGACCCTGCAGACCCCTGTGACTGTCTCCCCCTCCTGTGACAGCGCCGCTGCGCTTTGATTCTGCCCCTGTTCCCAGCTGCTGAGTGCCGCCGGTGCCGAGGTCCGTTTCATCTACCCCCGCTGTGCCGCTCTGCTGTATGTGCCCCTATAATATTTGGACCCTGCAGACCCCTGTGACTGTCTCCCCCTCCTGTGACAGCGCCGCTGCGCTTTAATTCTGCCCCTGGTCCCTCGCTGCAGTAGCACCGCTGCTCTCCACTGTCACACACTTCCAATCAGCTGATATTTTTCAAATTTCCCGCCCCCTGCTGCAGCGTCACTCTGCACTGCTGTCCATGGTGCTGATCAAATTCTCCAGCCTCCTGCTCCAGCGTTGATCTGCACTGCTGTCCATGGTGCTGATCTTTCATTAGTCAAACTCCCCTGCCTTCTGCTACAGCGTCGCTCTGAACTGCTGTCCAAGGTGCTGATCTTATATTAGTCTGAACTGCTGTCCAAGGTGCTGATCTTATATTAGTCTGAACTGCTGTCCATGGTGCTGATCTTATACTAGACTGAACTGCTGTCCATGGTGCTGATCTTATATTAATCTGAACTGCTGTCCATGGTGCTGATTTTGTATCTTTACTTATAAGCAGTATATTAAAACACCAGGTATTGCACATAAAACTGTTGCCCACAGAATTTTACAGATCTTTATAGAATCTGGTTTGCAAAACTTTATATTAACCCTTTGGAGGATTTTTCTATAAATTTCCTTTTTCAGACATTTTTTTTTCTTTTTTTTTTTTTTTCTTAAAGGGACGGTACCCAAAATTTACATACTTATTCTCCTGGATATAGAAATACTTTTTTTTCATTACCACTAACTTTAGAACTACCGATTCTGCATTGATTATCATTTGCCCTAATAATTTTACATTCTCTCCTGGCGAAATTCTCTGATGTCTTTGATTCACCTAATTGTCTTTAATTTAGGAAAACGGACATTCGGCGATTTTTGAATATTGTCTGATTATATATATATTGTATTTTAAGATATATTCGTTGGTTTACTAAAATTTTTATTCACTGTCATTTGATTGCGGACACCTGATATTTCAGGTTAGCTACTCTACCGGTTTCATTCTAAAGTAATATTCTGATATAATAGTGTATATTTGCATTCATACTCTACAGAATTAACGCTTATAATGGCATCAAACAAAAGAAATTCCCAAAAATCCCTAGAGATTCCCCTTAAAACTAATGCGGTAAGAGGGAAGACCTCCCAACGTTTTTCCTTCTCTAACCCCTCAGAGGATTCTGTTAATATTATTAGCCCAGTCAAGTCTAGGTCACCCCATAGAAACCCTGAGGATAACCCAACCTCTAAAATGTATACTCCCACCAAAGATTCCCCTAAAACTGTAACTTCCCCCAAACAGCAAAGGGTTTCTATTTCTAAACCTGCCCCTGTTACAACAGCCAGAGGTAAAAAAGAGGAGGATATGGATTTGTCCGTGTCCTCAAAAAGAAGAGATCCTGGTGACTGGGGCAATAAATTTTCCCTCCTCGCAACCAATTCAGAAGATGATTCCTCAGATACTTCCCCTAACCCAAGTCCAGAAAGGAGGCGTTTAAAAAAGGATCCATCTCCTTTAGCACCTGATTCTATGATCAGTGTCCCGCTAAAATTGCCCACTTCTCAAAATCCAGAAGATTTTGACCTTACCTCATTTTTGGACAACCTGACTAAAAGGATTGATAATAACATGAAGTTGGGATTTGATAGACAGGTTGATTCCATGAAGTCTACTCTAAGCGCTTTTGGTGTTAAATTAGAGGAGAACACCAAGAGACTTAATACGGTAGAAGGAAAATTAGATAAAGTTTCTTCAGAAAATAGCGAGATTAAATCTGAGCTTCATAGACTAAGATTAAAAGTGGCTGACCTAGAAGATAGAAGCAGGAGAAATAACTTGAAAATTAGGGGCATCTCTGAAAGTGTCTCCCCCTCTGACCTTCTCTCCTATGTTAGGGACTTATTTCACAAATCTATCCCTTCTTTGTCTGAGCAGGATCTTATTATAGACAGAGCACATCGCTTATTTCGCCCGTCGTCTATTTCTCCTGATTTACCTAGAGACACGATAATAAGATTGCACTTTTTCTCCACTAAGGAGAGAATTTTAAGTTTTATTAGAGAGGAAAAGAAATTCCCTGAACCCTTTTCGCACCTAAAAATCTTCTCAGATTTTTCAAGGGAAACTATGGATGCGAGAAGGGCCTACAAATTGACCACTGACAAATTGAGAGACATGAGTATTCCGTATAGGTGGGGCTTCCCAGTGAAACTATTGATTTTTTTTAAAGGGAAAACTTTTACTCTTTCAGATCCAGATGAGGGCCCCAAATTCTTTGAATTTATAAAAGACATTCCCCTGAAGGATCCGAAAGCTCCAAACCGCTGAGATGTGGGGGAGTTATTATTGGATCCTTTCTAAAACTTATTCATTATATGACACAATATCTGGGTTAATATATTACTGAACCTAATTCTGAAAATCTATAGTGTAGTAATCATTGTCTGATTTAGTTAAATCTTAAAATGTTAATTTTGTCCTTTTAAGTCTTGGTTGGCTTTGGAGATCCAAAACTCATATTAATCTTCTTTATACTATGCCCTCAGGTAGTGTCCACACACTTTTTTTCCCCCAAAACCGAGGGAGAACCTTTCAGGTAAAGGTTCCCTCAGGAAGTTTTTGATTCATTTTTTTATTTCCTTTTCTGGTATCTTGAATACCTAGTGACTGTTATTGTTGTTGTTTGTTTGACAAATTTTCTCCTTTGAATCGTGGTCTGTAACGCATTTTCTATCTATTAAAATACCATCTCCCAGTTTTGATTGTTGGTGGTTTTACCGCCTGGGGTGGTTCGCAGGATCAATTGTTTTTGCTTTTCTCTTCTTTTGATACATTTTGACTGTTTCCCTGGTCTATGCCTATTAAGGTTGTCTCATACAATGTAAGAGGTCTGAATAGCCCCAACAAAAGATTCTCCCTATGGAAGGAATTGGTTCATCTTGGAGCGGATGTAGCGTGTTTACAAGAGACCAGGTTCGCTGAGGGGAAACATCCTAAATTTTCCCATAAAGAATATCCCCATATTTTTGAGTCCATCAGCGGACGAAAAAAAGCTGGTGTTGCAACATTGATTAAAAATTCGGTTCCATTTGAACTATTAGATCAGCATTGTGATGTTAATGGCAGATATCACATACTGAACTGCAAATTGAACAATCATGAGTGTACAATTGCTAACGTATATGCCCCAAATAAGAAGCAAATCTCTTTTTTAAATAAAGTTTTAAGGAAAGTGGAGGAGGTTAGGAGAGGTGAATTGATCCTTCTGGGGGATTTTAATATGGTACCTGATGGGTTAATTGACTCTTCTTCTCCTAGTCGTCATTTATATGCTACACTAAATAATTGGCTTCATAGAAATGAACTTTTCGACATATTCAGATGTTTCAATACTACTTCCAAAGAGTTTTCTCACTTTTCAGATGCACATCAAACGGCCTCCAGAATTGATCTAATGTTAACCAACGTTTTCTCTCTATCCAAATTTTCAAATATCTCCATAGGCCCCAGGTCTATATCGGATCATGCCCCTATAACGTGTGAACTTCACATTGGCCCTATTCTAAGAAACGGATTCCTCTGGAAGTGCAAATCTTCCCTTATTCATAATCCAAAGAATAAAAAAACTATTGAAAATGCAATTTCAAACTATTTTAAAGAAAATGAAACCCCGGATCTGTCTAACCCCTTCTCTAGTTGGTGTGCCCATAAAGCTGTGCTTCGGGGTATACTAATTCAGATATCCTCATCGGAAAAGAAAGAAAAAAGAGCCAAAATAAATTCCCTTCAAAAACTAATTAAAGAAAAAGAACTAGCCCAGATTAACCTCCCTTCCCCTTCCCCAACAATTCAAAAGGAGCTACTAAATCTAAGGATTGACCTAAAATCCGAAATTTTTTCTTCCTACGACTCGATCATTCAAAAATCAAAGTTTAATTACTATGCCGCCCTTAACAAACCTACTCGTTTTATGGCCCGACTGGTTAAACAAAAAAGAGCGAACAATAGAATTGACAAAATAAAAAATGTTAACGGATCATTGCTCTATCATCCGAAAGATATAGCTGATCGGTTCGCAGAATTTTATGAGAAACTCTATAATATCAAATCTGATCCCTTAATTTCCCAACCTAACTCAGAAGAAATTAACAATTTTCTCTCTTCAATTAAATTACCCAAACTGAGCCCTCTGGATCTTGAGGCATTGAATGAACCCTTTACTACCCTCGAAGTTATGAACACAATTAAGCAACTTAAATCTTTCAAGGCCCCGGGTCCAGATGGGTTCATCAATGAATACTATAAGACCTTTTGTGAACTCCTTTCCCCTCATCTTACTAAAATCTTTAATTTGGCATCTTCAAACTGCTCCTTCCCTCAAGAAATGTTGGAAGCCACTATCACCTTGATTCCCAAGTCAAAAGATGAGAGGGATAATGTCAAAAATTATAGACCTATCTCACTAATCAATACCGATATAAAAATTTATTCGAAAATTCTGGCCAATCGTCTTTCAACTATTCTCCCAAATCTCATCAACGATGACCAAATTGGTTTCGTTGGTGGGAGACAAGCTACTGACGGCACTAGAAGAATTTTGAATATTTTGAGATTAATTAATACAGTTAGGGTTCCAACCTCCTTGCTCGCATTAGATGCTGAAAAAGCATTCGATAGATTAAATTGGCTATATTTAAAACTTACTCTTAATAAATTTGGTTTTAACAATAACTTTCTTTCCTCAATTCTGGCCCTTTATTCGAATCCCCAAGCTAAAATTTATGTCAACAACTATCTTTCCCACCCAATCCTCATTACAAACGGGACTAGACAGGGTTGCCCTCTTTCCCCCCTACTTTTCGTTTTGGCTATGGAGCCTTTGGCACAAAGGATTAGAGAAAGCACGGACATTAAGGGGATCTCTGCTCCTTCCAGGGAATTCAAAATTAGTCTCTTCGCGGATGACGTCATGCTCTCCTTGCTGGATCCAATAAATTCGGTTAATAAGGTCTTGGAAGTTCTGGATTTATTCTCCCAGATCTCCTACTTTAAGATTAATAAAAAAAAATCAAAACTTTTAAACATTAATTTGGACCATCAAACGAGAGAAGTTCTACATTCAAAATTTTCCTTTGATTCAGTCAAGGACAATCTGACCTATTTGGGGATTGTAGTTGGTAAATCTATCAACTCAACACTCTCTGCCAATTTAGACCTAATTAATGACGTCGTCCGAGGAGATCTGACGAATCTCCTGAAAAAGGATTTGTCATGGTGGGGTAGGGTTCTATCCATTAAAATGTTTGTCCTCCCCAAAATCTTATACTTCTTTCGAAACTTACCATTAAATATACCCCTCTGTTTCATCCAAAAAATACAGAATCAGATCAACTCCTACATCTGGGACAAAAAACGGGCGAGGATATCTGCTGAAATCTTATATAAAAACAAAAGCAATGGAGGCCTGAGTCTCCCTAACATATCTGCCTATTACTATGCTAATCTTATCAAGCAGAGTAGAAATTGGCTTAACTATACAAATCCCCCGGCATGGCTAATTTTGGAGACCTCTCTGAACGGCGATTCCCCTCCCCGAGATTTGCTATTTAAACATCTCTTTAAAAAATGCACTCATGATCCTTCCCACCCTATCTTTCAGGCAACTATCGAAGCTTGGAAGAAAATTGCTAGTAGAAGGAGGGGAAATCTTTCTAGAGACTCCAATGTAGACAAACTCTCTCTTGTAAAAAACTTTCCAATCAATTTTGTCGCTGCCTTACACAACTCCTGCATTCCGGATCACTGGAATAGTAGAGGGTTAAAGAAAATTGGGGACCTCTACGAGATTTCTACTTTTTCTCCTTTCCAAACCCTCAAAAAAAAAATTTAATCTCCCTTCTTCTGATTTTTTCTTATACTCCCATTTTAAAAGTATTATTCTAGAATTTCTGGCTGGTAAACTCCTTGTTTCCAAAACCTCGGCGAACCTGCTGTGTAACCCATCACACAAAATTTTCTGGAGCTTGAGACACATTTACAATAGCTTCAACAATGATCTATCCTTCAAAAAAAATATCTACATGTCACGATGGGAAAAAGACTTGAAACTCAACATCCCTCTCGACCAGTGGGAGAATGCTGTACTTTTTACTCAAGCCTCCAATATTTCCATGCCTCTGCAAGAGGCTTATTTCAAGGTTTTATCAAGGTGGTATTATACCCCAATTAGGCTCCATCACATAAGGTCCAGTAATTCTCCCCTTTGTTGGAGGGATTGTGGCATTAAGGGAGATCTTTTGCATATTTTTTGGAGCTGCCCTAAGATTCGTAATCTGTGGGCTCAGATTTCTTCTCTGATTAATGACCTTTTGGGCAGACCTTTCATTTTGACCCCTCAAACAGCTCTATTATCATTAGAGTTGGAAACATATAAGTCTTATGAGAGAGCTATCATGATCCACATATTTTCGGTTTGCAAAAATGCTTTATCTTTTCATTGGAGAAAGTCGTCTGTTCCTACTTTGGAGGATTTAGTAGATAGGATGAACCAACATAGAATATACGAATTTAGATTTGCCTCTATTAATGATAACCTTTTCAAATTTTCTAAAAAATGGGATATCTGGTCAAACAAATTCCCCAGTCCTGCCTATAATACTGGTAGTTCTTAAAATGTCTTACAGACTGTTCATTCACTTTGTTTGTATTATTGCTAACATGACAATATGCTGAAATTGTTATGTGTTTTGTTAGATTGTTTTATTATTCTTTTATTGATTACAATATTATTTGATGAATCAATCTCTTCTACCCCTTGTTATCCTACCTTGTTGTTTCCCTTCCCCTCCCCTCCCTTCGGTCTTTCCCCTTTTCCCCCTTTTTCCCGCGTTCCAGTTATCCCTGATTTTCCCCTATATTTAGATTATGCTACTGTCAATTACTTGTCAATATGTCGTTAATGAAAAATAAAAATACGGTAAAACAAAGAGAGTGAGATGCCAGCTCCTTTCATTCAGTCAGTAGCTTCAAACATTTCTGGTATATGAAAAACATGTTTTTCAATGGCAAAAATCAATGAATATTGTAAATGCACAAACAGTAATATCTCCACATTGCACGTTGCAATTCTGAAATTTTTAGCTTTTTCCTGTTAATCCTAGCATGATAAAGAAGATTCAAAGAGAGTGAGATGCCAGCTCCTTTCATTCAGTCAGTAGCTTCAAACATTTCTGGTATATGAAAAACATGTTTTTCAATGGCAAAAATCAATGAATATTGTAAATGCACAAACAGTAATATCTCCACATTGCACGGTGCAATTCTGAAATTTTTAGCTTTTTCCTGTTAATCCTAGCATGATAAAGAAGATTCAAAGAGAGTGAGATGCCAGCTCCTTTCATTCAGTCAGTAGCTTCAAACATTTCTGGTATATGAAAAACATGTTTTTCAATGGCAAAAATCAATGAATATTGTAAATGCACAAACAGTAATATCTCCACATTGCAAGGTGCAATTCTGAAATTTTTTGCTTTTTCCTGTTAATCCTAGCATGATAAAGATTCAAAGAGAGTGAGATGCCAGCTCCTTTCATTCAGTCAGTAGCTTCAAACATTTCTGGTATATGAAAAACATGTTTTTCAATGGCAAAAATCAATGAATATTGTAAATGCACAAACAGTAATATCTCCACATTGCACGGTGCAATTCTGAAATTTTTAGCTTTTTCCTGTTAATCCTAGCATGATAAAGAAGATTCAAAGAGAGTGAGATGCCAGCTCCTTTCATTCAGTCAGTAGCTTCAAACATTTCTGGTATATGAAAAACATGTTTTTCAATGGCAAAAATCAATGAATATTGTAAATGCACAAACAGTAATATCTCCACATTGCAAGGTGCAATTCTGAAATTTTTTGCTTTTTCCTGTTAATCCTAGCATGATAAAGAAGATTCAAAGAGAGTGAGATGCCAGCTCCTTTCATTCAGTCAGTAGCTTCAAACATTTCTGGTATATGAAAAACATGTTTTTCAATGGCAAAAATCAATGAATATTGTAAATGCACAAACAGTAATATCTCCACATTGCAAGGTGCAATTCTGAAATTTTTTGCTTTTTCCTGCTAATCCTAGCATGATAAAGAAGATTCAAAGAGAGTGAGATGCCAGCTCCTTTTATTCAGTCAGTAGCTTCAAACATTTCTGGTATATGAAAAACGTTTTTCAATGGCAAAAATCAATGAATATTGTAAATGCACAAACAGTAATATCTCCACATTGCACGGTGCAATTCTGAAATTTTTAGCTTTTTCCTGTTAATCCTAGCATGATAAAGAAGATTCAAAGAGAGTGAGATGCCAGCTCCTTTCATTCAGTCAGTAGCTTCAAACATTTCTGGTATATGAAAAACATGTTTTTCAATGGCAAAAATCAATGAATATTGTAAATGCACAAACAGTAATATCTCCACATTGCAAAGTGCAATTCTGAAATTTTTTGCTTTTTCCTGCTAATCCTAGCATGATAAAGAAGATTCAAAGAGAGTGAGATGCCAGCTCCTTTTATTCAGTCAGTAGCTTCAAACATTTCTGGTATATGAAAAACGTTTTTCAATGGCAAAAATCAATGAATATTGTAAATGCACAAACAGTAATATCTCCACATTGCACGGTGCAATTCTGAAATTTTTAGCTTTTTCCTGTTAATCCTAGCATGATAAAGAAGATTCAAAGAGAGTGAGATGCCAGCTCCTTTCATTCAGTCAGTAGCTTCAAACATTTCTGGTATATGAAAAACATGTTTTTCAATGGCAAAAATCAATGAATATTGTAAATGCACAAACAGTAATATCTCCACATTGCAAAGTGCAATTCTGAAATTTTTTGCTTTTTCCTGCTAATCCTAACATGATAAAGAAGATTCAAAGAGAGTGAGATGCCAGCTCCTTTCATTCAGTCAGTAGCTTCAAACATTTCTGGTATATGAAAAACATGTTTTTCAATGGCAAAAATCAATGAATATTGTAAAAGCACAAACAGTAATATCTCCACATTGCACGGTGCAATTCTGAAATTTTTAGCTTTTTCCTGTTAATCCTAGCATGATAAAGAAGATTCAAAGAGTGAGATGCCAGCTCCTTTCATTCAGTCAGTAGCTTCAAACATTTCTGGTATATGAAAAACATGTTTTTCAATGGCAAAAATCAATGAATATTGTAAATGCACAAACAGTAATATCTCCACATTGCAAAGTGCAATTCTGAAATTTTTTGCTTTTTCCTGCTAATCCTAGCATGATAAAGAAGATTCAAAGAGAGTGAGATGCCAGCTCCTTTCATTCAGTCAGTAGCTTCAAACATTTCTGGTATATGAAAAACATGTTTTTCAATGGCAAAAATCAATGAATATTGTAAAAGCACAAACAGTAATATCTCCACATTGCACGGTGCAATTCTGAAATTTTTAGCTTTTTCCTGTTAATCCTAGCATGATAAAGAAGATTCAAAGAGAGTGAGATGCCAGCTCCTTTCATTCAGTCAGTAGCTTCAAACATTTCTGGTATATGAAAAACATGTTTTTCAATGGCAAAAATCAATGAATATTGTAAATGCACAAACAGTAATATCTCCACATTGCAAGGTGCAATTCTGAAATTTTTTGCTTTTTCCTGCTAATCCTAGCATGATAAAGAAGATTCAAAGAGAGTGAGATGCCAGCTCCTTTCATTCAGTCAGTAGCTTCAAACATTTCTGGTATATGAAAAACATGTTTTTCAATGGCAAAAATCAATGAATATTGTAAATGCACAAACAGTAATATCTCCACATTGCACGGTGCAATTCTGAAATTTTTAGCTTTTTCCTGTTAATCCTAGCATGATAAAGAAGATTCAAAGAGAGTGAGATGCCAGCTCCTTTCATTCAGTCAGTAGCTTCAAACATTTCTGGTATATGAAAAACATGTTTTTCAATGGCAAAAATCAATGAATATTGTAAATGCACAAACAGTAATATCTCCACATTGCAAGGTGCAATTCTGAAATTTTTTGCTTTTTCCTGTTAATCCTAGCATGATAAAGAAGATTCAAAGAGAGTGAGATGCCAGCTCCTTTCATTCAGTCAGTAGCTTCAAACATTTCTGGTATATGAAAACCATGTTTTTCAATGGCAAAAATCAATGAATATTGTAAATGCACAAACAGTAATATCTCCACATTGCACGGTGCAATTCTGAAATTTGTAGCTTTTTCCTGTTAATCCTAGCATGATAAAGAAGATTCAAAGAGAGTGAGATGCCAGCTCCTTTCATTCAGTCAGTAGCTTCAAACATTTCTGGTATATGAAAAACATGTTTTTCAATGGCAAAAATCAATGAATATTGTAAATGCACAAACAGTAATATCTCCACATTGCAAGGTGCAATTCTGAAATTTTTTGCTTTTTCCTGTTAATCCTAGCATGATAAAGAAGATTCAAAGAGAGTGAGATGCCAGCTCCTTTCATTCAATCAGTAGCTTCAAACATTTCTGGTATATGAAAAACATGTTTTTCAATGGCAAAAATCAATGAATATTGTAAATGCACAAACAGTAATATCTCCGCATTGCAAGGTGCAATTCTGAAATTTTTTGCTTTTTCCTGCTAATCCTAGCATGATAAAGAAGATTCAAAGAGAGTGAGATGCCAGCTCCTTTCATTCAGTCAGTAGCTTCAAACATTTCTGGTATATGAAAAACATGTTTTTCAATGGCAAAAATCAATGAATATTGTAAATGCACAAACAGTAATATCTCCACATTGCACGGTGCAATTCTGAAATTTTTAGCTTTTTCCTGCTAATCCTAGCATGATAAAGAAGATTCAAAGAGAGTGAGATGCCAGCTCCTTTCATTCAGTCAGTAGCTTCAACCATTTCTGGTATATGAAAAACATGTTTTTCAATGGCAAAAATCAATGAATATTGTAAATGCACAAACAGTAATATCTCCACATTGCACGGTGCAATTCTGAAATTTTTAGCTTTTTCCTGTTAATCCTAGCATGATAAAGAAGATTCAAAGAGAGTGAGATGCCAGCTCCTTTCATTCAGTCAGTAGCTTCAAACATTTCTGGTATATGAAAAACATGTTTTTCAATGGCAAAAATCAATGAATATTGTAAATGCACAAACAGTAATATCTCCACATTGCACGGTGCAATTCTGAAATTTTTAGCTTTTTCCTGTTAATCCTAGCATGATAAAGAAGATTCAAAGAGAGTGAGATGCCAGCTCCTTTCATTCAGTCAGTAGCTTCAAACATTTCTGGTATATGAAAAACATGTTTTTCAATGGCAAAAATCAATGAATATTGTAAATGCACAAACAGTAATATCTCCACATTGCAAGGTGCAATTCTGAAATTTTTTGCTTTTTCCTGTTAATCCTAGCATGATAAAGAAGATTCAAAGAGAGTGAGATGCCAGCTCCTTTCATTCAGTCAGTAGCTTCAAACATTTCTGGTATATGAAAAACATGTTTTTCAATGGCAAAAATCAATGAATATTGTAAATGCACAAACAGTAATATCTCCACATTGCAAGGTGCAATTCTGAAATTTTTTGCTTTTTCCTGCTAATCCTAGCATGATAAAGAAGATTCAAAGAGAGTGAGATGCCAGCTCCTTTTATTCAGTCAGTAGCTTCAAACATTTCTGGTATATGAAAAACGTTTTTCAATGGCAAAAATCAATGAATATTGTAAATGCACAAACAGTAATATCTCCACATTGCACGGTGCAATTCTGAAATTTTTAGCTTTTTCCTGTTAATCCTAGCATGATAAAGAAGATTCAAAGAGAGTGAGATGCCAGCTCCTTTCATTCAGTCAGTAGCTTCAAACATTTCTGGTATATGAAAAACATGTTTTTCAATGGCAAAAATCAATGAATATTGTAAATGCACAAACAGTAATATCTCCACATTGCAAGGTGCAATTCTGAAATTTTTTGCTTTTTCCTGCTAATCCTAGCATGATAAAGAAGATTCAAAGAGAGTGAGATGCCAGCTCCTTTCATTCAGTCAGTAGCTTCAAACATTTCTGGTATATGAAAAACATGTTTTTCAATGGCAAAAATCAATGAATATTGTAAATGCACAAACAGTAATATCTCCACATTGCACGGTGCAATTCTGAAATTTTTAGCTTTTTCCTGTTAATCCTAGCATGATAAAGAAGATTCAAAGAGAGTGAGATGCCAGCTCCTTTCATTCAGTCAGTAGCTTCAAACATTTCTGGTATATGAAAAACATGTTTTTCAATGGCAAAAATCAATGAATATTGTAAATGCACAAACAGTAATATCTCCACATTGCAAAGTGCAATTCTGAAATTTTTTGCTTTTTCCTGCTAATCCTAGCATGATAAAGAAGATTCAAAGAGAGTGAGATGCCAGCTCCTTTCATTCAATCAGTAGCTTCAAACATTTCTGGTATATGAAAAACATGTTTTTCAATGGCAAAAATCAATGAATATTGTAAATGCACAAACAGTAATATCTCCGCATTGCAAGGTGCAATTCTGAAATTTTTTGCTTTTTCCTGCTAATCCTAGCATGATAAAGAAGATTCAAAGAGAGTGAGATGCCAGCTCCTTTCATTCAGTCAGTAGCTTCAAACATTTCTGGTATATGAAAAACATGTTTTTCAATGGCAAAAATCAATGAATATTGTAAATGCACAAACAGTAATATCTCCACATTGCACGGTGCAATTCTGAAATTTTTAGCTTTTTCCTGTTAATCCTAGCATGATAAAGAAGATTCAAAGAGAGTGAGATGCCAGCTCCTTTCATTCAGTCAGTAGCTTCAAACATTTCTGGTATATGAAAAACATGTTTTTCAATGGCAAAAATCAATGAATATTGTAAATGCACAAACAGTAATATCTCCACATTGCAAGGTGCAATTCTGAAATTTTTTGCTTTTTCCTGCTAATCCTAGCATGATAAAGAAGATTCAAAGAGAGTGAGATGCCAGCTCCTTTCATTCAGTCAGTAGCTTCAAACATTTCTGGTATATGAAAAACATGTTTTTCAATGGCAAAAATCAATGAATATTGTAAATGCACAAACAGTAATATCTCCACATTGCACGGTGCAATTCTGAAATTTTTAGCTTTTTCCTGTTAATCCTAGCATGATAAAGAAGATTCAAAGAGAGTGAGATGCCAGCTCCTTTCATTCAGTCAGTAGCTTCAAACATTTCTGGTATATGAAAAACATGTTTTTCAATGGCAAAAATCAATGAATATTGTAAATGCACAAACAGTAATATCTCCACATTGCAAGGTGCAATTCTGAATTTTTTTGCTTTTTCCTGTTAATCCTAGCATGATAAAGAAGATTCAAAGAGAGTGAGATGCCAGCTCCTTTCATTCAGTCAGTAGCTTCAAACATTTCTGGTATATGAAAAACGTTTTTCAATGGCAAAAATCAATGAATATTGTAAATGCACAAACAGTAATATCTCCACATTGCACGGTGCAATTCTGAAATTTTTAGCTTTTTCCTGTTAATCCTAGCATGATAAAGAAGATTCAAAGAGAGTGAGATGCCAGCTCCTTTCATTCAGTCAGTAGCTTCAAACATTTCTGGTATATGAAAAACATGTTTTTCAATGGCAAAAATCAATGAATATTGTAAATGCACAAACAGTAATATCTCCACATTGCAAGGTGCAATTCTGAAATTTTTTGCTTTTTCCTGCTAATCCTAGCATGATAAAGAAGATTCAAAGAGAGTGAGATGCCAGCTCCTTTCATTCAGTCAGTAGCTTCAAACATTTCTGGTATATGAAAACCATGTTTTTCAATGGCAAAAATCAATGAATATTGTAAATGCACAAACAGTAATATCTCCACATTGCACGGTGCAATTCTGAAATTTGTAGCTTTTTCCTGTTAATCCTAGCATGATAAAGAAGATTCAAAGAGAGTGAGATGCCAGCTCCTTTCATTCAGTCAGTAGCTTCAAACATTTCTGGTATATGAAAAACATGTTTTTCAATGGCAAAAATCAATGAATATTGTAAATGCACAAACAGTAATATCTCCACATTGCAAGGTGCAATTCTGAAATTTTTTGCTTTTTCCTGTTAATCCTAGCATGATAAAGAAGATTCAAAGAGAGTGAGATGCCAGCTCCTTTCATTCAATCAGTAGCTTCAAACATTTCTGGTATATGAAAAACATGTTTTTCAATGGCAAAAATCAATGAATATTGTAAATGCACAAACAGTAATATCTCCGCATTGCAAGGTGCAATTCTGAAATTTTTTGCTTTTTCCTGCTAATCCTAGCATGATAAAGAAGATTCAAAGAGAGTGAGATGCCAGCTCCTTTCATTCAGTCAGTAGCTTCAAACATTTCTGGTATATGAAAAACATGTTTTTCAATGGCAAAAATCAATGAATATTGTAAATGCACAAACAGTAATATCTCCACATTGCACGGTGCAATTCTGAAATTTTTAGCTTTTTCCTGCTAATCCTAGCATGATAAAGAAGATTCAAAGAGAGTGAGATGCCAGCTCCTTTCATTCAGTCAGTAGCTTCAAACATTTCTGGTATATGAAAAACATGTTTTTCAATGGCAAAAATCAATGAATATTGTAAATGCACAAACAGTAATATCTCCACATTGCACGTTGCAATTCTGAAATTTTTAGCTTTTTCCTGTTAATCCTAGCATGATAAAGAAGATTCAAAGAGAGTGAGATGCCAGCTCCTTTCATTCAGTCAGTAGCTTCAAACATTTCTGGTATATGAAAAACATGTTTTTCAATGGCAAAAATCAATGAATATTGTAAATGCACAAACAGTAATATCTCCACATTGCACGGTGCAATTCTGAAATTTTTAGCTTTTTCCTGTTAATCCTAGCATGATAAAGAAGATTCAAAGAGAGTGAGATGCCAGCTCCTTTCATTCAGTCAGTAGCTTCAAACATTTCTGGTATATGAAAAACATGTTTTTCAATGGCAAAAATCAATGAATATTGTAAATGCACAAACAGTAATATCTCCACATTGCAAGGTGCAATTCTGAAATTTTTTGCTTTTTCCTGTTAATCCTAGCATGATAAAGATTCAAAGAGAGTGAGATGCCAGCTCCTTTCATTCAGTCAGTAGCTTCAAACATTTCTGGTATATGAAAAACATGTTTTTCAATGGCAAAAATCAATGAATATTGTAAATGCACAAACAGTAATATCTCCACATTGCACGGTGCAATTCTGAAATTTTTAGCTTTTTCCTGTTAATCCTAGCATGATAAAGAAGATTCAAAGAGAGTGAGATGCCAGCTCCTTTCATTCAGTCAGTAGCTTCAAACATTTCTGGTATATGAAAAACATGTTTTTCAATGGCAAAAATCAATGAATATTGTAAATGCACAAACAGTAATATCTCCACATTGCAAGGTGCAATTCTGAAATTTTTTGCTTTTTCCTGTTAATCCTAGCATGATAAAGAAGATTCAAAGAGAGTGAGATGCCAGCTCCTTTTATTCAGTCAGTAGCTTCAAACATTTCTGGTATATGAAAAACGTTTTTCAATGGCAAAAATCAATGAATATTGTAAATGCACAAACAGTAATATCTCCACATTGCACGGTGCAATTCTGAAATTTTTAGCTTTTTCCTGTTAATCCTAGCATGATAAAGAAGATTCAAAGAGAGTGAGATGCCAGCTCCTTTCATTCAGTCAGTAGCTTCAAACATTTCTGGTATATGAAAAACATGTTTTTCAATGGCAAAAATCAATGAATATTGTAAATGCACAAACAGTAATATCTCCACATTGCAAAGTGCAATTCTGAAATTTTTTGCTTTTTCCTGCTAATCCTAGCATGATAAAGAAGATTCAAAGAGAGTGAGATGCCAGCTCCTTTTATTCAGTCAGTAGCTTCAAACATTTCTGGTATATGAAAAACGTTTTTCAATGGCAAAAATCAATGAATATTGTAAATGCACAAACAGTAATATCTCCACATTGCACGGTGCAATTCTGAAATTTTTAGCTTTTTCCTGTTAATCCTAGCATGATAAAGAAGATTCAAAGAGAGTGAGATGCCAGCTCCTTTCATTCAGTCAGTAGCTTCAAACATTTCTGGTATATGAAAAACATGTTTTTCAATGGCAAAAATCAATGAATATTGTAAATGCATAAACAGTAATATCTCCACATTGCAAAGTGCAATTCTGAAATTTTTTGCTTTTTCCTGCTAATCCTAACATGATAAAGAAGATTCAAAGAGAGTGAGATGCCAGCTCCTTTCATTCAGTCAGTAGCTTCAAACATTTCTGGTATATGAAAAACATGTTTTTCAATGGCAAAAATCAATGAATATTGTAAAAGCACAAACAGTAATATCTCCACATTGCACGGTGCAATTCTGAAATTTTTAGCTTTTTCCTGTTAATCCTAGCATGATAAAGAAGATTCAAAGAGTGAGATGCCAGCTCCTTTCATTCAGTCAGTAGCTTCAAACATTTCTGGTATATGAAAAACATGTTTTTCAATGGCAAAAATCAATGAATATTGTAAATGCACAAACAGTAATATCTCCACATTGCAAAGTGCAATTCTGAAATTTTTTGCTTTTTCCTGCTAATCCTAGCATGATAAAGAAGATTCAAAGAGAGTGAGATGCCAGCTCCTTTCATTCAGTCAGTAGCTTCAAACATTTCTGGTATATGAAAAACATGTTTTTCAATGGCAAAAATCAATGAATATTGTAAAAGCACAAACAGTAATATCTCCACATTGCACGGTGCAATTCTGAAATTTTTAGCTTTTTCCTGTTAATCCTAGCATGATAAAGAAGATTCAAAGAGAGTGAGATGCCAGCTCCTTTCATTCAGTCAGTAGCTTCAAACATTTCTGGTATATGAAAAACATGTTTTTCAATGGCAAAAATCAATGAATATTGTAAATGCACAAACAGTAATATCTCCACATTGCAAGGTGCAATTCTGAAATTTTTTGCTTTTTCCTGCTAATCCTAGCATGATAAAGAAGATTCAAAGAGAGTGAGATGCCAGCTCCTTTCATTCAGTCAGTAGCTTCAAACATTTCTGGTATATGAAAAACATGTTTTTCAATGGCAAAAATCAATGAATATTGTAAATGCACAAACAGTAATATCTCCACATTGCACGGTGCAATTCTGAAATTTTTAGCTTTTTCCTGTTAATCCTAGCATGATAAAGAAGATTCAAAGAGAGTGAGATGCCAGCTCCTTTCATTCAGTCAGTAGCTTCAAACATTTCTGGTATATGAAAAACATGTTTTTCAATGGCAAAAATCAATGAATATTGTAAATGCACAAACAGTAATATCTCCACATTGCAAGGTGCAATTCTGAAATTTTTTGCTTTTTCCTGTTAATCCTAGCATGATAAAGAAGATTCAAAGAGAGTGAGATGCCAGCTCCTTTCATTCAGTCAGTAGCTTCAAACATTTCTGGTATATGAAAACCATGTTTTTCAATGGCAAAAATCAATGAATATTGTAAATGCACAAACAGTAATATCTCCACATTGCACGGTGCAATTCTGAAATTTGTAGCTTTTTCCTGTTAATCCTAGCATGATAAAGAAGATTCAAAGAGAGTGAGATGCCAGCTCCTTTCATTCAGTCAGTAGCTTCAAACATTTCTGGTATATGAAAAACATGTTTTTCAATGGCAAAAATCAATGAATATTGTAAATGCACAAACAGTAATATCTCCACATTGCAAGGTGCAATTCTGAAATTTTTTGCTTTTTCCTGTTAATCCTAGCATGATAAAGAAGATTCAAAGAGAGTGAGATGCCAGCTCCTTTCATTCAATCAGTAGCTTCAAACATTTCTGGTATATGAAAAACATGTTTTTCAATGGCAAAAATCAATGAATATTGTAAATGCACAAACAGTAATATCTCCGCATTGCAAGGTGCAATTCTGAAATTTTTTGCTTTTTCCTGCTAATCCTAGCATGATAAAGAAGATTCAAAGAGAGTGAGATGCCAGCTCCTTTCATTCAGTCAGTAGCTTCAAACATTTCTGGTATATGAAAAACATGTTTTTCAATGGCAAAAATCAATGAATATTGTAAATGCACAAACAGTAATATCTCCACATTGCACGGTGCAATTCTGAAATTTTTAGCTTTTTCCTGCTAATCCTAGCATGATAAAGAAGATTCAAAGAGAGTGAGATGCCAGCTCCTTTCATTCAGTCAGTAGCTTCAACCATTTCTGGTATATGAAAAACATGTTTTTCAATGGCAAAAATCAATGAATATTGTAAATGCACAAACAGTAATATCTCCACATTGCACGGTGCAATTCTGAAATTTTTAGCTTTTTCCTGTTAATCCTAGCATGATAAAGAAGATTCAAAGAGAGTGAGATGCCAGCTCCTTTCATTCAGTCAGTAGCTTCAAACATTTCTGGTATATGAAAAACATGTTTTTCAATGGCAAAAATCAATGAATATTGTAAATGCACAAACAGTAATATCTCCACATTGCACGGTGCAATTCTGAAATTTTTAGCTTTTTCCTGTTAATCCTAGCATGATAAAGAAGATTCAAAGAGAGTGAGATGCCAGCTCCTTTCATTCAGTCAGTAGCTTCAAACATTTCTGGTATATGAAAAACATGTTTTTCAATGGCAAAAATCAATGAATATTGTAAATGCACAAACAGTAATATCTCCACATTGCAAGGTGCAATTCTGAAATTTTTTGCTTTTTCCTGTTAATCCTAGCATGATAAAGAAGATTCAAAGAGAGTGAGATGCCAGCTCCTTTCATTCAGTCAGTAGCTTCAAACATTTCTGGTATATGAAAAACATGTTTTTCAATGGCAAAAATCAATGAATATTGTAAAAGCACAAACAGTAATATCTCCACATTGCACGGTGCAATTCTGAAATTTTTAGCTTTTTCCTGTTAATCCTAGCATGATAAAGAAGATTCAAAGAGAGTGAGATGCCAGCTCCTTTCATTCAGTCAGTAGCTTCAAACATTTCTGGTATATGAAAAGCATGTTTTTCAATGGCAAAAATCAATGAATATTGTAAATGCACAAACAGTAATATCTCCACATTGCAAGGTGCAATTCTGAAATTTTTTGCTTTTTCCTGCTAATCCTAGCATGATAAAGAAGATTCAAAGAGAGTGAGATGCCAGCTCCTTTCATTCAGTCAGTAGCTTCAAACATTTCTGGTATATGAAAAACATGTTTTTCAATGGCAAAAATCAATGAATATTGTAAATGCACAAACAGTAATATCTCCACATTGCACGGTGCAATTCTGAAATTTTTAGCTTTTTCCTGTTAATCCTAGCATGATAAAGAAGATTCAAAGAGAGTGAGATGCCAGCTCCTTTCATTCAGTCAGTAGCTTCAAACATTTCTGGTATATGAAAAACATGTTTTTCAATGGCAAAAATCAATGAATATTGTAAATGCACAAACAGTAATATCTCCACATTGCAAGGTGCAATTCTGAAATTTTTTGCTTTTTCCTGTTAATCCTAGCATGATAAAGAAGATTCAAAGAGAGTGAGATGCCAGCTCCTTTCATTCAGTCAGTAGCTTCAAACATTTCTGGTATATGAAAAACGTTTTTCAATGGCAAAAATCAATGAATATTGTAAATGCACAAACAGTAATATCTCCACATTGCACGGTGCAATTCTGAAATTTTTAGCTTTTTCCTGTTAATCCTAGCATGATAAAGAAGATTCAAAGAGAGTGAGATGCCAGCTCCTTTCATTCAGTCAGTAGCTTCAAACATTTCTGGTATATGAAAAACATGTTTTTCAATGGCAAAAATCAATGAATATTGTAAATGCACAAACAGTAATATCTCCACATTGCAAGGTGCAATTCTGAAATTTTTTGCTTTTTCCTGCTAATCCTAGCATGATAAAGAAGATTCAAAGAGAGTGAGATGCCAGCTCCTTTCATTCAGTCAGTAGCTTCAAACATTTCTGGTATATGAAAACCATGTTTTTCAATGGCAAAAATCAATGAATATTGTAAATGCACAAACAGTAATATCTCCACATTGCACGGTGCAATTCTGAAATTTGTAGCTTTTTCCTGTTAATCCTAGCATGATAAAGAAGATTCAAAGAGAGTGAGATGCCAGCTCCTTTCATTCAGTCAGTAGCTTCAAACATTTCTGGTATATGAAAAACATGTTTTTCAATGGCAAAAATCAATGAATATTGTAAATGCACAAACAGTAATATCTCCACATTGCAAGGTGCAATTCTGAAATTTTTTGCTTTTTCCTGTTAATCCTAGCATGATAAAGAAGATTCAAAGAGAGTGAGATGCCAGCTCCTTTCATTCAATCAGTAGCTTCAAACATTTCTGGTATATGAAAAACATGTTTTTCAATGGCAAAAATCAATGAATATTGTAAATGCACAAACAGTAATATCTCCGCATTGCAAGGTGCAATTCTGAAATTTTTTGCTTTTTCCTGCTAATCCTAGCATGATAAAGAAGATTCAAAGAGAGTGAGATGCCAGCTCCTTTCATTCAGTCAGTAGCTTCAAACATTTCTGGTATATGAAAAACATGTTTTTCAATGGCAAAAATCAATGAATATTGTAAATGCACAAACAGTAATATCTCCACATTGCACGGTGCAATTCTGAAATTTTTAGCTTTTTCCTGCTAATCCTAGCATGATAAAGAAGATTCAAAGAGAGTGAGATGCCAGCTCCTTTCATTCAGTCAGTAGCTTCAAACATTTCTGGTATATGAAAAACATGTTTTTCAATGGCAAAAATCAATGAATATTGTAAATGCACAAACAGTAATATCTCCACATTGCACGTTGCAATTCTGAAATTTTTAGCTTTTTCCTGTTAATCCTAGCATGATAAAGAAGATTCAAAGAGAGTGAGATGCCAGCTCCTTTCATTCAGTCAGTAGCTTCAAACATTTCTGGTATATGAAAAACATGTTTTTCAATGGCAAAAATCAATGAATATTGTAAATGCACAAACAGTAATATCTCCACATTGCACGGTGCAATTCTGAAATTTTTAGCTTTTTCCTGTTAATCCTAGCATGATAAAGAAGATTCAAAGAGAGTGAGATGCCAGCTCCTTTCATTCAGTCAGTAGCTTCAAACATTTCTGGTATATGAAAAACATGTTTTTCAATGGCAAAAATCAATGAATATTGTAAATGCACAAACAGTAATATCTCCACATTGCAAGGTGCAATTCTGAAATTTTTTGCTTTTTCCTGTTAATCCTAGCATGATAAAGATTCAAAGAGAGTGAGATGCCAGCTCCTTTCATTCAGTCAGTAGCTTCAAACATTTCTGGTATATGAAAAACATGTTTTTCAATGGCAAAAATCAATGAATATTGTAAATGCACAAACAGTAATATCTCCACATTGCACGGTGCAATTCTGAAATTTTTAGCTTTTTCCTGTTAATCCTAGCATGATAAAGAAGATTCAAAGAGAGTGAGATGCCAGCTCCTTTCATTCAGTCAGTAGCTTCAAACATTTCTGGTATATGAAAAACATGTTTTTCAATGGCAAAAATCAATGAATATTGTAAATGCACAAACAGTAATATCTCCACATTGCAAGGTGCAATTCTGAAATTTTTTGCTTTTTCCTGTTAATCCTAGCATGATAAAGAAGATTCAAAGAGAGTGAGATGCCAGCTCCTTTCATTCAGTCAGTAGCTTCAAACATTTCTGGTATATGAAAAACATGTTTTTCAATGGCAAAAATCAATGAATATTGTAAATGCACAAACAGTAATATCTCCACATTGCAAGGTGCAATTCTGAAATTTTTTGCTTTTTCCTGCTAATCCTAGCATGATAAAGAAGATTCAAAGAGAGTGAGATGCCAGCTCCTTTTATTCAGTCAGTAGCTTCAAACATTTCTGGTATATGAAAAACGTTTTTCAATGGCAAAAATCAATGAATATTGTAAATGCACAAACAGTAATATCTCCACATTGCACGGTGCAATTCTGAAATTTTTAGCTTTTTCCTGTTAATCCTAGCATGATAAAGAAGATTCAAAGAGAGTGAGATGCCAGCTCCTTTCATTCAGTCAGTAGCTTCAAACATTTCTGGTATATGAAAAACATGTTTTTCAATGGCAAAAATCAATGAATATTGTAAATGCACAAACAGTAATATCTCCACATTGCAAAGTGCAATTCTGAAATTTTTTGCTTTTTCCTGCTAATCCTAACATGATAAAGAAGATTCAAAGAGAGTGAGATGCCAGCTCCTTTCATTCAGTCAGTAGCTTCAAACATTTCTGGTATATGAAAAACATGTTTTTCAATGGCAAAAATCAATGAATATTGTAAAAGCACAAACAGTAATATCTCCACATTGCACGGTGCAATTCTGAAATTTTTAGCTTTTTCCTGTTAATCCTAGCATGATAAAGAAGATTCAAAGAGTGAGATGCCAGCTCCTTTCATTCAGTCAGTAGCTTCAAACATTTCTGGTATATGAAAAACATGTTTTTCAATGGCAAAAATCAATGAATATTGTAAATGCACAAACAGTAATATCTCCACATTGCAAAGTGCAATTCTGAAATTTTTTGCTTTTTCCTGCTAATCCTAGCATGATAAAGAAGATTCAAAGAGAGTGAGATGCCAGCTCCTTTCATTCAGTCAGTAGCTTCAAACATTTCTGGTATATGAAAAACATGTTTTTCAATGGCAAAAATCAATGAATATTGTAAAAGCACAAACAGTAATATCTCCACATTGCACGGTGCAATTCTGAAATTTTTAGCTTTTTCCTGTTAATCCTAGCATGATAAAGAAGATTCAAAGAGAGTGAGATGCCAGCTCCTTTCATTCAGTCAGTAGCTTCAAACATTTCTGGTATATGAAAAACATGTTTTTCAATGGCAAAAATCAATGAATATTGTAAATGCACAAACAGTAATATCTCCACATTGCAAGGTGCAATTCTGAAATTTTTTGCTTTTTCCTGCTAATCCTAGCATGATAAAGAAGATTCAAAGAGAGTGAGATGCCAGCTCCTTTCATTCAGTCAGTAGCTTCAAACATTTCTGGTATATGAAAAACATGTTTTTCAATGGCAAAAATCAATGAATATTGTAAATGCACAAACAGTAATATCTCCACATTGCACGGTGCAATTCTGAAATTTTTAGCTTTTTCCTGTTAATCCTAGCATGATAAAGAAGATTCAAAGAGAGTGAGATGCCAGCTCCTTTCATTCAGTCAGTAGCTTCAAACATTTCTGGTATATGAAAAACATGTTTTTCAATGGCAAAAATCAATGAATATTGTAAATGCACAAACAGTAATATCTCCACATTGCAAGGTGCAATTCTGAAATTTTTTGCTTTTTCCTGTTAATCCTAGCATGATAAAGAAGATTCAAAGAGAGTGAGATGCCAGCTCCTTTCATTCAGTCAGTAGCTTCAAACATTTCTGGTATATGAAAACCATGTTTTTCAATGGCAAAAATCAATGAATATTGTAAATGCACAAACAGTAATATCTCCACATTGCACGGTGCAATTCTGAAATTTGTAGCTTTTTCCTGTTAATCCTAGCATGATAAAGAAGATTCAAAGAGAGTGAGATGCCAGCTCCTTTCATTCAGTCAGTAGCTTCAAACATTTCTGGTATATGAAAAACATGTTTTTCAATGGCAAAAATCAATGAATATTGTAAATGCACAAACAGTAATATCTCCACATTGCAAGGTGCAATTCTGAAATTTTTTGCTTTTTCCTGTTAATCCTAGCATGATAAAGAAGATTCAAAGAGAGTGAGATGCCAGCTCCTTTCATTCAATCAGTAGCTTCAAACATTTCTGGTATATGAAAAACATGTTTTTCAATGGCAAAAATCAATGAATATTGTAAATGCACAAACAGTAATATCTCCGCATTGCAAGGTGCAATTCTGAAATTTTTTGCTTTTTCCTGCTAATCCTAGCATGATAAAGAAGATTCAAAGAGAGTGAGATGCCAGCTCCTTTCATTCAGTCAGTAGCTTCAAACATTTCTGGTATATGAAAAACATGTTTTTCAATGGCAAAAATCAATGAATATTGTAAATGCACAAACAGTAATATCTCCACATTGCACGGTGCAATTCTGAAATTTTTAGCTTTTTCCTGCTAATCCTAGCATGATAAAGAAGATTCAAAGAGAGTGAGATGCCAGCTCCTTTCATTCAGTCAGTAGCTTCAACCATTTCTGGTATATGAAAAACATGTTTTTCAATGGCAAAAATCAATGAATATTGTAAATGCACAAACAGTAATATCTCCACATTGCACGGTGCAATTCTGAAATTTTTAGCTTTTTCCTGTTAATCCTAGCATGATAAAGAAGATTCAAAGAGAGTGAGATGCCAGCTCCTTTCATTCAGTCAGTAGCTTCAAACATTTCTGGTATATGAAAAACATGTTTTTCAATGGCAAAAATCAATGAATATTGTAAATGCACAAACAGTAATATCTCCACATTGCACGGTGCAATTCTGAAATTTTTAGCTTTTTCCTGTTAATCCTAGCATGATAAAGAAGATTCAAAGAGAGTGAGATGCCAGCTCCTTTCATTCAGTCAGTAGCTTCAAACATTTCTGGTATATGAAAAACATGTTTTTCAATGGCAAAAATCAATGAATATTGTAAATGCACAAACAGTAATATCTCCACATTGCAAGGTGCAATTCTGAAATTTTTTGCTTTTTCCTGTTAATCCTAGCATGATAAAGAAGATTCAAAGAGAGTGAGATGCCAGCTCCTTTCATTCAGTCAGTAGCTTCAAACATTTCTGGTATATGAAAAACGTTTTTCAATGGCAAAAATCAATGAATATTGTAAATGCACAAACAGTAATATCTCCACATTGCAAGGTGCAATTCTGAAATTTTTTGCTTTTTCCTGCTAATCCTAGCATGATAAAGAAGATTCAAAGAGAGTGAGATGCCAGCTCCTTTTATTCAGTCAGTAGCTTCAAACATTTCTGGTATATGAAAAACGTTTTTCAATGGCAAAAATCAATGAATATTGTAAATGCACAAACAGTAATATCTCCACATTGCACGGTGCAATTCTGAAATTTTTAGCTTTTTCCTGTTAATCCTAGCATGATAAAGAAGATTCAAAGAGAGTGAGATGCCAGCTCCTTTCATTCAGTCAGTAGCTTCAAACATTTCTGGTATATGAAAAACATGTTTTTCAATGGCAAAAATCAATGAATATTGTAAATGCACAAACAGTAATATCTCCACATTGCAAAGTGCAATTCTGAAATTTTTTGCTTTTTCCTGCTAATCCTAGCATGATAAAGAAGATTCAAAGAGAGTGAGATGCCAGCTCCTTTTATTCAGTCAGTAGCTTCAAACATTTCTGGTATATGAAAAACGTTTTTCAATGGCAAAAATCAATGAATATTGTAAATGCACAAACAGTAATATCTCCACATTGCACGGTGCAATTCTGAAATTTTTAGCTTTTTCCTGTTAATCCTAGCATGATAAAGAAGATTCAAAGAGAGTGAGATGCCAGCTCCTTTCATTCAGTCAGTAGCTTCAAACATTTCTGGTATATCAAAAACATGTTTTTCAATGGCAAAAATCAATGAATATTGTAAATGCACAAACAGTAATATCTCCACATTGCAAAGTGCAATTCTGAAATTTTTTGCTTTTTCCTGCTAATCCTAGCATGATAAAGAAGATTCAAAGAGAGTGAGATGCCAGCTCCTTTCATTCAGTCAGTAGCTTCAAACATTTCTGGTATATGAAAAACATGTTTTTCAATGGCAAAAATCAATGAATATTGTAAATGCACAAACAGTAATATCTCCACATTGCAAAGTGCAATTCTGAAATTTTTTGCTTTTTCCTGCTAATCCTAGCATGATAAAGAAGATTCAAAGAGAGTGAGATGCCAGCTCCTTTCATTCAGTCAGTAGCTTCAAACATTTCTGGTATATGAAAAACATGTTTTTCAATGGCAAAAATCAATGAATATTGTAAATGCACAAACAGTAATATCTCCACATTGCAAAGTGCAATTCTGAAATTTTTTGCTTTTTCCTGCTAATCCTAGCATGATAAAGAAGATTCAAAGAGAGTGAGATGCCAGCTCCTTTTATTCAGTCAGTAGCTTCAAACATTTCTGGTATATGAAAAACGTTTTTCAATGGCAAAAATCAATGAATATTGTAAATGCACAAACAGTAATATCTCCACATTGCACGGTGCAATTCTGAAATTTTTAGCTTTTTCCTGTTAATCCTAGCATGATAAAGAAGATTCAAAGAGAGTGAGATGCCAGCTCCTTTCATTCAGTCAGTAGCTTCAAACATTTCTGGTATATTAAAAACATGTTTTTCAATGGCAAAAATCAATGAATATTGTAAATGCACAAACAGTAATATCTCCACATTGCAAAGTGCAATTCTGAAATTTTTTGCTTTTTCCTGCTAATCCTAGCATGATAAAGAAGATTCAAAGAGAGTGAGATGCCAGCTCCTTTCATTCAGTCAGTAGCTTCAAACATTTCTGGTATATGAAAAACATGTTTTTCAATGGCAAAAATCAATGAATATTGTAAAAGCACAAACAGTAATATCTCCACATTGCACGGTGCAATTCTGAAATTTTTAGCTTTTTCCTGTTAATCCTAGCATGATAAAGAAGATTCAAAGAGAGTGAGATGCCAGCTCCTTTCATTCAGTCAGTAGCTTCAAACATTTCTGGTATATGAAAAACATGTTTTTCAATGGCAAAAATCAATGAATATTGTAAATGCACAAACAGTAATATCTCCACATTGCAAAGTGCAATTCTGAAATTTTTTGCTTTTTCCTGCTAATCCTAGCATGATAAAGAAGATTCAAAGAGAGTGAGATGCCAGCTCCTTTCATTCAGTCAGTAGCTTCAAACATTTCTGGTATATGAAAAATGTTTTTCAATGGCAAAAATCAATGAATATTGTAAAAGCACAAACAGTAATATCTCCACATTGCACGGTGCAATTCTGAAATTTTTAGATTTTTCCTGTTAATCCTAGCATGATAAAGAAGATTCAAAGAGAGTGAGATGCCAGCTCCTTTCATTCAGTCAGTAGCTTCAAACATTTCTGGTATATGAAAAACATGTTTTTCAATGGCAAAAATCAATGAATATTGTAAATGCACAAACAGTAATATCTCCACATTGCAAGGTGCAATTCTGAAATTTTTTGCTTTTTCCTGCTAATCCTAGCATGATAAAGAAGATTCAAAGAGAGTGAGATGCCAGCTCCTTTCATTCAGTCAGTAGCTTCAAACATTTCTGGTATATGAAAAACATGTTTTTCAATGGCAAAAATCAATGAATATTGTAAATGCACAAACAGTAATATCTCCACATTGCACGGTGCAATTCTGAAATTTTTAGCTTTTTCCTGTTAATCCTAGCATGATAAAGAAGATTCAAAGAGAGTGAGATGCCAGCTCCTTTCATTCAGTCAGTAGCTTCAAACATTTCTGGTATATGAAAAACATGTTTTTCAATGGCAAAAATCAATGAATATTGTAAATGCACAAACAGTAATATCTCCACATTGCACGGTGCAATTCTGAAATTTTTAGCTTTTTCCTGTTAATCCTAGCATGATAAAGAAGATTCAAAGAGAGTGAGATGCCAGCTCCTTTCATTCAGTCAGTAGCTTCAAACATTTCTGGTATATGAAAAACGTTTTTCAATGGCAAAAATCAATGAATATTGTAAATGCACAAACAGTAATATCTCCACATTGCAAGGTGCAATTCTGAAATTTTTTGCTTTTTCCTGTTAATCCTAGCATGATAAAGAAGATTCAAAGAGAGTGAGATGCCAGCTCCTTTCATTCAGTCAGTAGCTTCAAACATTTCTGGTATATGAAAAACATGTTTTTCAATGGCAAAAATCAATGAATATTGTAAATGCACAAACAGTAATATCTCCGCATTGCAAGGTGCAATTCTGAAATTTTTTGCTTTTTCCTGCTAATCCTAGCATGATAAAGAAGATTCAAAGAGAGTGAGATGCCAGCTCCTTTCATTCAGTCAGTAGCTTCAAACATTTCTGGTATATGAAAAACATGTTTTTCAATGGCAAAAATCAATGAATATTGTAAATGCACAAACAGTAATATCTCCACATTGCAAGGTGCAATTCTGAAATTTTTTGCTTTTTCCTGTTAATCCTAGCATGATAAAGAAGATTCAAAGAGAGTGAGATGCCAGCTCCTTTCATTCAGTCAGTAGCTTCAAACATTTCTGGTATATGAAAAACATGTTTTTCAATGGCAAAAATCAATGAATATTGTAAATGCACAAACAGTAATATCTCCACATTGCAAGGTGCAATTCTGAAATTTTTTGCTTTTTCCTGCTAATCCTAGCATGATAAAGAAGATTCAAAGAGAGTGAGATGCCAGCTCCTTTCATTCAGTCAGTAGCTTCAAACATTTCTGGTATATGAAAAACGTTTTTCAATGGCAAAAATCAATGAATATTGTAAATGCACAAACAGTAATATCTCCACATTGCACGGTGCAATTCTGAAATTTTTAGCTTTTTCCTGTTAATCCTAGCATGATAAAGAAGATTCAAAGAGAGTGAGATGCCAGCTCCTTTCATTCAGTCAGTAGCTTCAAACATTTCTGGTATATGAAAAACATGTTTTTCAATGGCAAAAATCAATGAATATTGTAAATGCACAAACAGTAATATCTCCACATTGCACGGTGCAATTCTGAAATTTTTAGCTTTTTCCTGTTAATCCTAGCATGATAAAGAAGATTCAAAGAGAGTGAGATGCCAGCTCCTTTCATTCAGTCAGTAGCTTCAAACATTTCTGGTATATGAAAAACGTTTTTCAATGGCAAAAATCAATGAATATTGTAAATGCACAAACAGTAATATCTCCACATTGCAAGGTGCAATTCTGAAATTTTTTGCTTTTTCCTGTTAATCCTAGCATGATAAAGAAGATTCAAAGAGAGTGAGATGCCAGCTCCTTTCATTCAGTCAGTAGCTTCAAACATTTCTGGTATATGAAAAACATGTTTTTCAATGGCAAAAATCAATGAATATTGTAAATGCACAAACAGTAATATCTCCGCATTGCAAGGTGCAATTCTGAAATTTTTTGCTTTTTCCTGCTAATCCTAGCATGATAAAGAAGATTCAAAGAGAGTGAGATGCCAGCTCCTTTCATTCAGTCAGTAGCTTCAAACATTTCTGGTATATGAAAAACATGTTTTTCAATGGCAAAAATCAATGAATATTGTAAATGCACAAACAGTAATATCTCCACATTGCAAGGTGCAATTCTGAAATTTTTTGCTTTTTCCTGTTAATCCTAGCATGATAAAGAAGATTCAAAGAGAGTGAGATGCCAGCTCCTTTCATTCAGTCAGTAGCTTCAAACATTTCTGGTATATGAAAAACATGTTTTTCAATGGCAAAAATCAATGAATATTGTAAATGCACAAACAGTAATATCTCCACATTGCAAGGTGCAATTCTGAAATTTTTTGCTTTTTCCTGCTAATCCTAGCATGATAAAGAAGATTCAAAGAGAGTGAGATGCCAGCTCCTTTCATTCAGTCAGTAGCTTCAAACATTTCTGGTATATGAAAAACGTTTTTCAATGGCAAAAATCAATGAATATTGTAAATGCACAAACAGTAATATCTCCACATTGCACGGTGCAATTCTGAAATTTTTAGCTTTTTCCTGTTAATCCTAGCATGATAAAGAAGATTCAAAGAGAGTGAGATGCCAGCTCCTTTCATTCAGTCAGTAGCTTCAAACATTTCTGGTATATGAAAAACATGTTTTTCAATGGCAAAAATCAATGATTATTGTAAATGCACAAACAGTAATATCTCCACATTGCAAGGTGCAATTCTGAAATTTTTTGCTTTTTCCTGCTAATCCTAGCATGATAAAGAAGATTCAAAGAGAGTGAGATGCCAGCTCCTTTCATTCAGTCAGTAGCTTCAAACATTTTTGGTATATGAAAAACATGTTTTTCAATGGCAAAAATCAATGAATATTGTAAATGCACAAACAGTAATATCTCCACATTGCACGGTGCAATTCTGAAATTTTTAGCTTTTTCCTGTTAATCCTAGCATGATAAAGAAGATTCAAAGAGAGTGAGATGCCAGCTCCTTTCAGTCAGTAGCTTCAAACATTTCTGGTATATGAAAAACGTTTTTCAATGGCAAAAATCAATGAATATTGTAAATGCACAAACAGTAATATCTCCACATTGCAAGGTGCAATTCTGAAATTTTTTGCTTTTTCCTGTTAATCCTAGCATGATAAAGAAGATTCAAAGAGAGTGAGATGCCAGCTCCTTTCATTCAGTCAGTAGCTTCAAACATTTCTGGTATATGAAAAACATGTTTTTCAATGGCAAAAATCAATGAATATTGTAAATGCACAAACAGTAATATCTCCGCATTGCAAGGTGCAATTCTGAAATTTTTTGCTTTTTCCTGCTAATCCTAGCATGATAAAGAAGATTCAAAGAGAGTGAGATGCCAGCTCCTTTCATTCAGTCAGTAGCTTCAAACATTTCTGGTATATGAAAAACATGTTTTTCAATGGCAAAAATCAATGAATATTGTAAAAGCACAAACAGTAATATCTCCACATTGCACGGTGCAATTCTGAAATTTTTAGCTTTTTCCTGTTAATCCTAGCATGATAAAGAAGATTCAAAGAGAGTGAGATGCCAGCTCCTTTCATTCAGTCAGTAGCTTCAAACATTTCTGGTATATGAAAAACATGTTTTTCAATGGCAAAAATCAATGAATATTGTAAATGCACAAACAGTAATATCTCCACATTGCAAGGTGCAATTCTGAAATTTTTTGCTTTTTCCTGCTAATCCTAGCATGATAAAGAAGATTCAAAGAGAGTGAGATGCCAGCTCCTTTCATTCAGTCAGTAGCTTCAAACATTTCTGGTATATGAAAAACATGTTTTTCAATGGCAAAAATCAATGAATATTGTAAATGCACAAACAGTAATATCTCCACATTGCACGGTGCAATTCTGAAATTTTTAGCTTTTTCCTGTTAATCCTAGCATGATAAAGAAGATTCAAAGAGAGTGAGATGCCAGCTCCTTTCATTCAGTCAGTAGCTTCAAACATTTCTGGTATATGAAAAACATGTTTTTCAATGGCAAAAATCAATGAATATTGTAAATGCACAAACAGTAATATCTCCACATTGCAAGGTGCAATTCTGAAATTTTTTGCTTTTTCCTGTTAATCCTAGCATGATAAAGAAGATTCAAAGAGAGTGAGATGCCAGCTCCTTTCATTCAGTCAGTAGCTTCAAACATTTCTGGTATATGAAAAACGTTTTTCAATGGCAAAAATCAATGAATATTGTAAATGCACAAACAGTAATATCTCCACATTGCACGGTGCAATTCTGAAATTTTTAGCTTTTTCCTGTTAATCCTAGCATGATAAAGAAGATTCAAAGAGAGTGAGATGCCAGCTCCTTTCATTCAGTCAGTAGCTTCAAACATTTCTGGTATATGAAAAACATGTTTTTCAATGGCAAAAATCAATGAATATTGTAAATGCACAAACAGTAATATCTCCACATTGCAAGGTGCAATTCTGAAATTTTTTGCTTTTTCCTGCTAATCCTAGCATGATAAAGAAGATTCAAAGAGAGTGAGATGCCAGCTCCTTTCATTCAGTCAGTAGCTTCAAACATTTCTGGTATATGAAAACCATGTTTTTCAATGGCAAAAATCAATGAATATTGTAAATGCACAAACAGTAATATCTCCACATTGCACGGTGCAATTCTGAAATTTGTAGCTTTTTCCTGTTAATCCTAGCATGATAAAGAAGATTCAAAGAGAGTGAGATGCCAGCTCCTTTCATTCAGTCAGTAGCTTCAAACATTTCTGGTATATGAAAAACATGTTTTTCAATGGCAAAAATCAATGAATATTGTAAATGCACAAACAGTAATATCTCCACATTGCAAGGTGCAATTCTGAAATTTTTTGCTTTTTCCTGTTAATCCTAGCATGATAAAGAAGATTCAAAGAGAGTGAGATGCCAGCTCCTTTCATTCAATCAGTAGCTTCAAACATTTCTGGTATATGAAAAACATGTTTTTCAATGGCAAAAATCAATGAATATTGTAAATGCACAAACAGTAATATCTCCGCATTGCAAGGTGCAATTCTGAAATTTTTTGCTTTTTCCTGCTAATCCTAGCATGATAAAGAAGATTCAAAGAGAGTGAGATGCCAGCTCCTTTCATTCAGTCAGTAGCTTCAAACATTTCTGGTATATGAAAAACATGTTTTTCAATGGCAAAAATCAATGAATATTGTAAATGCACAAACAGTATATCTCCACATTGCACGGTGCAATTCTGAAATTTTTAGCTTTTTCCTGCTAATCCTAGCATGATAAAGAAGATTCAAAGAGTGAGATGCCAGCTCCTTTCATTCAGTCAGTAGCTTCAAACATTTCTGGTATATGAAAAACATGTTTTTCAATGGCAAAAATCAATGAATATTGTAAATGCACAAACAGTAATATCTCCACATTGCACGTTGCAATTCTGAAATTTTTAGCTTTTTCCTGTTAATCCTAGCATGATAAAGAAGATTCAAAGAGAGTGAGATGCCAGCTCCTTTCATTCAGTCAGTAGCTTCAAACATTTCTGGTATATGAAAAACATGTTTTTCAATGGCAAAAATCAATGAATATTGTAAATGCACAAACAGTAATATCTCCACATTGCACGGTGCAATTCTGAAATTTTTAGCTTTTTCCTGTTAATCCTAGCATGATAAAGAAGATTCAAAGAGAGTGAGATGCCAGCTCCTTTCATTCAGTCAGTAGCTTCAAACATTTCTGGTATATGAAAAACATGTTTTTCAATGGCAAAAATCAATGAATATTGTAAATGCACAAACAGTAATATCTCCACATTGCAAGGTGCAATTCTGAAATTTTTTGCTTTTTCCTGTTAATCCTAGCATGATAAAGATTCAAAGAGAGTGAGATGCCAGCTCCTTTCATTCAGTCAGTAGCTTCAAACATTTCTGGTATATGAAAAACATGTTTTTCAATGGCAAAAATCAATGAATATTGTAAATGCACAAACAGTAATATCTCCACATTGCACGGTGCAATTCTGAAATTTTTAGCTTTTTCCTGTTAATCCTAGCATGATAAAGAAGATTCAAAGAGAGTGAGATGCCAGCTCCTTTCATTCAGTCAGTAGCTTCAAACATTTCTGGTATATGAAAAACATGTTTTTCAATGGCAAAAATCAATGAATATTGTAAATGCACAAACAGTAATATCTCCACATTGCAAGGTGCAATTCTGAAATTTTTTGCTTTTTCCTGTTAATCCTAGCATGATAAAGAAGATTCAAAGAGAGTGAGATGCCAGCTCCTTTCATTCAGTCAGTAGCTTCAAACATTTCTGGTATATGAAAAACATGTTTTTCAATGGCAAAAATCAATGAATATTGTAAATGCACAAACAGTAATATCTCCACATTGCAAGGTGCAATTCTGAAATTTTTTGCTTTTTCCTGCTAATCCTAGCATGATAAAGAAGATTCAAAGAGAGTGAGATGCCAGCTCCTTTCATTCAGTCAGTAGCTTCAAACATTTCTGGTATATGAAAAACATGTTTTTCAATGGCAAAAATCAATGAATATTGTAAATGCACAAACAGTAATATCTCCACATTGCACGGTGCAATTCTGAAATTTTTAGCTTTTTCCTGTTAATCCTAGCATGATAAAGAAGATTCAAAGAGAGTGAGATGCCAGCTCCTTTCATTCAGTCAGTAGCTTCAAACATTTCTGGTATATGAAAAACATGTTTTTCAATGGCAAAAATCAATGAATATTGTAAATGCACAAACAGTAATATCTCCACATTGCACGGTGCAATTCTGAAATTTTTAGCTTTTTCCTGTTAATCCTAGCATGATAAAGAAGATTCAAAGAGAGTGAGATGCCAGCTCCTTTCATTCAGTCAGTAGCTTCAAACATTTCTGGTATATGAAAAACATGTTTTTCAATGGCAAAAATCAATGAATATTGTAAATGCACAAACAGTAATATCTCCACATTGCAAAGTGCAATTCTGAAATTTTTTGCTTTTTCCTGCTAATCCTAGCATGATAAAGAAGATTCAAAGAGAGTGAGATGCCAGCTCCTTTCATTCAGTCAGTAGCTTCAAACATTTCTGGTATATGAAAAACATGTTTTTCAATGGCAAAAATCAATGAATATTGTAAATGCACAAACAGTAATATCTCCACATTGCAAAGTGCAATTCTGAAATTTTTTGCTTTTTCCTGCTAATCCTAGCATGATAAAGAAGATTCAAAGAGAGTGAGATGCCAGCTCCTTTTATTCAGTCAGTAGCTTCAAACATTTCTGGTATATGAAAAACGTTTTTCAATGGCAAAAATCAATGAATATTGTAAATGCACAAACAGTAATATCTCCACATTGCACGGTGCAATTCTGAAATTTTTAGCTTTTTCCTGTTAATCCTAGCATGATAAAGAAGATTCAAAGAGAGTGAGATGCCAGCTCCTTTCATTCAGTCAGTAGCTTCAAACATTTCTGGTATATGAAAAACATGTTTTTCAATGGCAAAAATCAATGAATATTGTAAATGCACAAACAGTAATATCTCCACATTGCAAAGTGCAATTCTGAAATTTTTTGCTTTTTCCTGCTAATCCTAGCATGATAAAGAAGATTCAAAGAGAGTGAGATGCCAGCTCCTTTCATTCAGTCAGTAGCTTCAAACATTTCTGGTATATGAAAAACATGTTTTTCAATGGCAAAAATCAATGAATATTGTAAAAGCACAAACAGTAATATCTCCACATTGCACGGTGCAATTCTGAAATTTTTAGCTTTTTCCTGTTAATCCTAGCATGATAAAGAAGATTCAAAGAGAGTGAGATGCCAGCTCCTTTCATTCAGTCAGTAGCTTCAAACATTTCTGGTATATGAAAAACATGTTTTTCAATGGCAAAAATCAATGAATATTGTAAATGCACAAACAGTAATATCTCCACATTGCAAAGTGCAATTCTGAAATTTTTTGCTTTTTCCTGCTAATCCTAGCATGATAAAGAAGATTCAAAGAGAGTGAGATGCCAGCTCCTTTCATTCAGTCAGTAGCTTCAAACATTTCTGGTATATGAAAAATGTTTTTCAATGGCAAAAATCAATGAATATTGTAAAAGCACAAACAGTAATATCTCCACATTGCACGGTGCAATTCTGAAATTTTTAGATTTTTCCTGTTAATCCTAGCATGATAAAGAAGATTCAAAGAGAGTGAGATGCCAGCTCCTTTCATTCAGTCAGTAGCTTCAAACATTTCTGGTATATGAAAAACATGTTTTTCAATGGCAAAAATCAATGAATATTGTAAATGCACAAACAGTAATATCTCCACATTGCAAGGTGCAATTCTGAAATTTTTTGCTTTTTCCTGCTAATCCTAGCATGATAAAGAAGATTCAAAGAGAGTGAGATGCCAGCTCCTTTCATTCAGTCAGTAGCTTCAAACATTTCTGGTATATGAAAAACATGTTTTTCAATGGCAAAAATCAATGAATATTGTAAATGCACAAACAGTAATATCTCCACATTGCACGGTGCAATTCTGAAATTTTTAGCTTTTTCCTGTTAATCCTAGCATGATAAAGAAGATTCAAAGAGAGTGAGATGCCAGCTCCTTTCATTCAGTCAGTAGCTTCAAACATTTCTGGTATATGAAAAACATGTTTTTCAATGGCAAAAATCAATGAATATTGTAAATGCACAAACAGTAATATCTCCACATTGCACGGTGCAATTCTGAAATTTTTAGCTTTTTCCTGTTAATCCTAGCATGATAAAGAAGATTCAAAGAGAGTGAGATGCCAGCTCCTTTCATTCAGTCAGTAGCTTCAAACATTTCTGGTATATGAAAAACATGTTTTTCAATGGCAAAAATCAATGAATATTGTAAATGCACAAACAGTAATATCTCCACATTGCAAGGTGCAATTCTGAAATTTTTTGCTTTTTCCTGCTAATCCTAGCATGATAAAGAAGATTCAAAGAGAGTGAGATGCCAGCTCCTTTCATTCAGTCAGTAGCTTCAAACATTTCTGGTATATGAAAAACGTTTTTCAATGGCAAAAATCAATGAATATTGTAAATGCACAAACAGTAATATCTCCACATTGCACGGTGCAATTCTGAAATTTTTAGCTTTTTCCTGTTAATCCTAGCATGATAAAGAAGATTCAAAGAGAGTGAGATGCCAGCTCCTTTCATTCAGTCAGTAGCTTCAAACATTTCTGGTATATGAAAAACATGTTTTTCAATGGCAAAAATCAATGATTATTGTAAATGCACAAACAGTAATATCTCCACATTGCAAGGTGCAATTCTGAAATTTTTTGCTTTTTCCTGCTAATCCTAGCATGATAAAGAAGATTCAAAGAGAGTGAGATGCCAGCTCCTTTCATTCAGTCAGTAGCTTCAAACATTTTTGGTATATGAAAAACATGTTTTTCAATGGCAAAAATCAATGAATATTGTAAATGCACAAACAGTAATATCTCCACATTGCACGGTGCAATTCTGAAATTTTTAGCTTTTTCCTGTTAATCCTAGCATGATAAAGAAGATTCAAAGAGAGTGAGATGCCAGCTCCTTTCAGTCAGTAGCTTCAAACATTTCTGGTATATGAAAAACGTTTTTCAATGGCAAAAATCAATGAATATTGTAAATGCACAAACAGTAATATCTCCACATTGCAAGGTGCAATTCTGAAATTTTTTGCTTTTTCCTGTTAATCCTAGCATGATAAAGAAGATTCAAAGAGAGTGAGATGCCAGCTCCTTTCATTCAGTCAGTAGCTTCAAACATTTCTGGTATATGAAAAACATGTTTTTCAATGGCAAAAATCAATGAATATTGTAAATGCACAAACAGTAATATCTCCGCATTGCAAGGTGCAATTCTGAAATTTTTTGCTTTTTCCTGCTAATCCTAGCATGATAAAGAAGATTCAAAGAGAGTGAGATGCCAGCTCCTTTCATTCAGTCAGTAGCTTCAAACATTTCTGGTATATGAAAAACATGTTTTTCAATGGCAAAAATCAATGAATATTGTAAAAGCACAAACAGTAATATCTCCACATTGCACGGTGCAATTCTGAAATTTTTAGCTTTTTCCTGTTAATCCTAGCATGATAAAGAAGATTCAAAGAGAGTGAGATGCCAGCTCCTTTCATTCAGTCAGTAGCTTCAAACATTTCTGGTATATGAAAAACATGTTTTTCAATGGCAAAAATCAATGAATATTGTAAATGCACAAACAGTAATATCTCCACATTGCAAGGTGCAATTCTGAAATTTTTTGCTTTTTCCTGCTAATCCTAGCATGATAAAGAAGATTCAAAGAGAGTGAGATGCCAGCTCCTTTCATTCAGTCAGTAGCTTCAAACATTTCTGGTATATGAAAAACATGTTTTTCAATGGCAAAAATCAATGAATATTGTAAATGCACAAACAGTAATATCTCCACATTGCACGGTGCAATTCTGAAATTTTTAGCTTTTTCCTGTTAATCCTAGCATGATAAAGAAGATTCAAAGAGAGTGAGATGCCAGCTCCTTTCATTCAGTCAGTAGCTTCAAACATTTCTGGTATATGAAAAACATGTTTTTCAATGGCAAAAATCAATGAATATTGTAAATGCACAAACAGTAATATCTCCACATTGCAAGGTGCAATTCTGAAATTTTTTGCTTTTTCCTGTTAATCCTAGCATGATAAAGAAGATTCAAAGAGAGTGAGATGCCAGCTCCTTTCATTCAGTCAGTAGCTTCAAACATTTCTGGTATATGAAAAACGTTTTTCAATGGCAAAAATCAATGAATATTGTAAATGCACAAACAGTAATATCTCCACATTGCACGGTGCAATTCTGAAATTTTTAGCTTTTTCCTGTTAATCCTAGCATGATAAAGAAGATTCAAAGAGAGTGAGATGCCAGCTCCTTTCATTCAGTCAGTAGCTTCAAACATTTCTGGTATATGAAAAACATGTTTTTCAATGGCAAAAATCAATGAATATTGTAAATGCACAAACAGTAATATCTCCACATTGCAAGGTGCAATTCTGAAATTTTTTGCTTTTTCCTGCTAATCCTAGCATGATAAAGAAGATTCAAAGAGAGTGAGATGCCAGCTCCTTTCATTCAGTCAGTAGCTTCAAACATTTCTGGTATATGAAAACCATGTTTTTCAATGGCAAAAATCAATGAATATTGTAAATGCACAAACAGTAATATCTCCACATTGCACGGTGCAATTCTGAAATTTGTAGCTTTTTCCTGTTAATCCTAGCATGATAAAGAAGATTCAAAGAGAGTGAGATGCCAGCTCCTTTCATTCAGTCAGTAGCTTCAAACATTTCTGGTATATGAAAAACATGTTTTTCAATGGCAAAAATCAATGAATATTGTAAATGCACAAACAGTAATATCTCCACATTGCAAGGTGCAATTCTGAAATTTTTTGCTTTTTCCTGTTAATCCTAGCATGATAAAGAAGATTCAAAGAGAGTGAGATGCCAGCTCCTTTCATTCAATCAGTAGCTTCAAACATTTCTGGTATATGAAAAACATGTTTTTCAATGGCAAAAATCAATGAATATTGTAAATGCACAAACAGTAATATCTCCGCATTGCAAGGTGCAATTCTGAAATTTTTTGCTTTTTCCTGCTAATCCTAGCATGATAAAGAAGATTCAAAGAGAGTGAGATGCCAGCTCCTTTCATTCAGTCAGTAGCTTCAAACATTTCTGGTATATGAAAAACATGTTTTTCAATGGCAAAAATCAATGAATATTGTAAATGCACAAACAGTAATATCTCCACATTGCACGGTGCAATTCTGAAATTTTTAGCTTTTTCCTGATAATCCTAGCATGATAAAGAAGATTCAAAGAGTGAGATGCCAGCTCCTTTCATTCAGTCAGTAGCTTCAAACATTTCTGGTATATGAAAAACATGTTTTTCAATGGCAAAAATCAATGAATATTGTAAATGCACAAACAGTAATATCTCCACATTGCACGTTGCAATTCTGAAATTTTTAGCTTTTTCCTGTTAATCCTAGCATGATAAAGAAGATTCAAAGAGAGTGAGATGCCAGCTCCTTTCATTCAGTCAGTAGCTTCAAACATTTCTGGTATATGAAAAACATGTTTTTCAATGGCAAAAATCAATGAATATTGTAAATGCACAAACAGTAATATCTCCACATTGCACGGTGCAATTCTGAAATTTTTAGCTTTTTCCTGTTAATCCTAGCATGATAAAGAAGATTCAAAGAGAGTGAGATGCCAGCTCCTTTCATTCAGTCAGTAGCTTCAAACATTTCTGGTATATGAAAAACATGTTTTTCAATGGCAAAAATCAATGAATATTGTAAATGCACAAACAGTAATATCTCCACATTGCAAGGTGCAATTCTGAAATTTTTTGCTTTTTCCTGTTAATCCTAGCATGATAAAGATTCAAAGAGAGTGAGATGCCAGCTCCTTTCATTCAGTCAGTAGCTTCAAACATTTCTGGTATATGAAAAACATGTTTTTCAATGGCAAAAATCAATGAATATTGTAAATGCACAAACAGTAATATCTCCACATTGCACGGTGCAATTCTGAAATTTTTAGCTTTTTCCTGTTAATCCTAGCATGATAAAGAAGATTCAAAGAGAGTGAGATGCCAGCTCCTTTCATTCAGTCAGTAGCTTCAAACATTTCTGGTATATGAAAAACATGTTTTTCAATGGCAAAAATCAATGAATATTGTAAATGCACAAACAGTAATATCTCCACATTGCAAGGTGCAATTCTGAAATTTTTTGCTTTTTCCTGTTAATCCTAGCATGATAAAGAAGATTCAAAGAGAGTGAGATGCCAGCTCCTTTCATTCAGTCAGTAGCTTCAAACATTTCTGGTATATGAAAAACATGTTTTTCAATGGCAAAAATCAATGAATATTGTAAATGCACAAACAGTAATATCTCCACATTGCAAGGTGCAATTCTGAAATTTTTTGCTTTTTCCTGCTAATCCTAGCATGATAAAGAAGATTCAAAGAGAGTGAGATGCCAGCTCCTTTCATTCAGTCAGTAGCTTCAAACATTTCTGGTATATGAAAAACATGTTTTTCAATGGCAAAAATCAATGAATATTGTAAATGCACAAACAGTAATATCTCCACATTGCACGGTGCAATTCTGAAATTTTTAGCTTTTTCCTGTTAATCCTAGCATGATAAAGAAGATTCAAAGAGAGTGAGATGCCAGCTCCTTTCATTCAGTCAGTAGCTTCAAACATTTCTGGTATATGAAAAACATGTTTTTCAATGGCAAAAATCAATGAATATTGTAAATGCACAAACAGTAATATCTCCACATTGCACGGTGCAATTGTGAAATTTTTAGCTTTTTCCTGTTAATCCTAGCATGATAAAGAAGATTCAAAGAGAGTGAGATGCCAGCTCCTTTCATTCAGTCAGTAGCTTCAAACATTTCTGGTATATGAAAAACGTTTTTCAATGGCAAAAATCAATGAATATTGTAAATGCACAAACAGTAATATCTCCACATTGCAAGGTGCAATTCTGAAATTTTTTGCTTTTTCCTGTTAATCCTAGCATGATAAAGAAGATTCAAAGAGAGTGAGATGCCAGCTCCTTTCATTCAGTCAGTAGCTTCAAACATTTCTGGTATATGAAAAACATGTTTTTCAATGGCAAAAATCAATGAATATTGTAAATGCACAAACAGTAATATCTCCGCATTGCAAGGTGCAATTCTGAAATTTTTTGCTTTTTCCTGCTAATCCTAGCATGATAAAGAAGATTCAAAGAGAGTGAGATGCCAGCTCCTTTCATTCAGTCAGTAGCTTCAAACATTTCTGGTATATGAAAAACATGTTTTTCAATGGCAAAAATCAATGAATATTGTAAATGCACAAACAGTAATATCTCCACATTGCAAGGTGCAATTCTGAAATTTTTTGCTTTTTCCTGTTAATCCTAGCATGATAAAGAAGATTCAAAGAGAGTGAGATGCCAGCTCCTTTCATTCAGTCAGTAGCTTCAAACATTTCTGGTATATGAAAAACATGTTTTTCAATGGCAAAAATCAATGAATATTGTAAATGCACAAACAGTAATATCTCCACATTGCACGGTGCAATTCTGAAATTTTTAGCTTTTTCCTGTTAATCCTAGCATGATAAAGAAGATTCAAAGAGAGTGAGATGCCAGCTCCTTTCATTCAGTCAGTAGCTTCAAACATTTCTGGTATATGAAAAACATGTTTTTCAATGGCAAAAATCAATGAATATTGTAAATGCACAAACAGTAATATCTCCACATTGCAAAGTGCAATTCTGAAATTTTTTGCTTTTTCCTGTTAATCCTAGCATGATAAAGATTCAAAGAGAGTGAGATGCCAGCTCCTTTCATTCAGTCAGTAGCTTCAAACATTTCTGGTATATGAAAAACATGTTTTTCAATGGCAAAAATCAATGAATATTGTAAATGCACAAACAGTAATATCTCCACATTGCACGGTGCAATTCTGAAATTTTTAGCTTTTTCCTGTTAATCCTAGCATGATAAAGAAGATTCAAAGAGAGTGAGATGCCAGCTCCTTTCATTCAGTCAGTAGCTTCAAACATTTCTGGTATATGAAAAACATGTTTTTCAATTGCAAAAATCAATGAATATTGTAAATGCACAAACAGTAATATCTCCACATTGCAAGGTGCAATTCTGAAATTTTTTGCTTTTTCCTGTTAATCCTAGCATGATAAAGAAGATTCAAAGAGAGTGAGATGCCAGCTCCTTTCATTCAGTCAGTAGCTTCAAACATTTCTGGTATATGAAAAACATGTTTTTCAATGGCAAAAATCAATGAATATTGTAAATGCACAAACAGTAATATCTCCACATTGCAAGGTGCAATTCTGAAATTTTTTGCTTTTTCCTGCTAATCCTAGCATGATAAAGAAGATTCAAAGAGAGTGAGATGCCAGCTCCTTTTATTCAGTCAGTAGCTTCAAACATTTCTGGTATATGAAAAACGTTTTTCAATGGCAAAAATCAATGAATATTGTAAATGCACAAACAGTAATATCTCCACATTGCACGGTGCAATTCTGAAATTTTTAGCTTTTTCCTGTTAATCCTAGCATGATAAAGAAGATTCAAAGAGAGTGAGATGCCAGCTCCTTTCATTCAGTCAGTAGCTTCAAACATTTCTGGTATATGAAAAACATGTTTTTCAATGGCAAAAATCAATGAATATTGTAAATGCACAAACAGTAATATCTCCACATTGCAAAGTGCAATTCTGAAATTTTTTGCTTTTTCCTGCTAATCCTAGCATGATAAAGAAGATTCAAAGAGAGTGAGATGCCAGCTCCTTTTATTCAGTCAGTAGCTTCAAACATTTCTGGTATATGAAAAACGTTTTTCAATGGCAAAAATCAATGAATATTGTAAATGCACAAACAGTAATATCTCCACATTGCACGGTGCAATTCTGAAATTTTTAGCTTTTTCCTGTTAATCCTAGCATGATAAAGAAGATTCAAAGAGAGTGAGATGCCAGCTCCTTTCATTCAGTCAGTAGCTTCAAACATTTCTGGTATATGAAAAACATGTTTTTCAATGGCAAAAATCAATGAATATTGTAAATGCACAAACAGTAATATCTCCACATTGCAAAGTGCAATTCTGAAATTTTTTGCTTTTTCCTGCTAATCCTAACATGATAAAGAAGATTCAAAGAGAGTGAGATGCCAGCTCCTTTCATTCAGTCAGTAGCTTCAAACATTTCTGGTATATGAAAAACGTTTTTCAATGGCAAAAATCAATGAATATTGTAAATGCACAAACAGTAATATCTCCACATTGCACGGTGCAATTCTGAAATTTTTAGCTTTTTCCTGTTAATCCTAGCATGATAAAGAAGATTCAAAGAGAGTGAGATGCCAGCTCCTTTCATTCAGTCAGTAGCTTCAAACATTTCTGGTATATGAAAAACATGTTTTTCAATGGCAAAAATCAATGAATATTGTAAATGCACAAACAGTAATATCTCCACATTGCAAAGTGCAATTCTGAAATTTTTTGCTTTTTCCTGCTAATCCTAACATGATAAAGAAGATTCAAAGAGAGTGAGATGCCAGCTCCTTTCATTCAGTCAGTAGCTTCAAACATTTCTGGTATATGAAAAACATGTTTTTCAATGGCAAAAATCAATGAATATTGTAAAAGCACAAACAGTAATATCTCCACATTGCACGGTGCAATTCTGAAATTTTTAGCTTTTTCCTGTTAATCCTAGCATGATAAAGAAGATTCAAAGAGTGAGATGCCAGCTCCTTTCATTCAGTCAGTAGCTTCAAACATTTCTGGTATATGAAAAACATGTTTTTCAATGGCAAAAATCAATGAATATTGTAAATGCACAAACAGTAATATCTCCACATTGCAAAGTGCAATTCTGAAATTTTTTGCTTTTTCCTGCTAATCCTAGCATGATAAAGAAGATTCAAAGAGAGTGAGATGCCAGCTCCTTTCATTCAGTCAGTAGCTTCAAACATTTCTGGTATATGAAAAACATGTTTTTCAATGGCAAAAATCAATGAATATTGTAAATGCACAAACAGTAATATCTCCACATTGCACGGTGCAATTCTGAAATTTTTAGCTTTTTCCTGTTAATCCTAGCATGATAAAGAAGATTCAAAGAGAGTGAGATGCCAGCTCCTTTCATTCAGTCAGTAGCTTCAAACATTTCTGGTATATGAAAAACATGTTTTTCAATGGCAAAAATCAATGAATATTGTAAATGCACAAACAGTAATATCTCCACATTGCAAGGTGCAATTCTGAAATTTTTTGCTTTTTCCTGTTAATCCTAGCATGATAAAGATTCAAAGAGAGTGAGATGCCAGCTCCTTTCATTCAGTCAGTAGCTTCAAACATTTCTGGTATATGAAAAACATGTTTTTCAATGGCAAAAATCAATGAATATTGTAAATGCACAAACAGTAATATCTCCACATTGCACGGTGCAATTCTGAAATTTTTAGCTTTTTCCTGTTAATCCTAGCATGATAAAGAAGATTCAAAGAGAGTGAGATGCCAGCTCCTTTCATTCAGTCAGTAGCTTCAAACATTTCTGGTATATGAAAAACATGTTTTTCAATGGCAAAAATCAATGAATATTGTAAATGCACAAACAGTAATATCTCCACATTGCAAGGTGCAATTCTGAAATTTTTTGCTTTTTCCTGTTAATCCTAGCATGATAAAGAAGATTCAAAGAGAGTGAGATGCCAGCTCCTTTCATTCAGTCAGTAGCTTCAAACATTTCTGGTATATGAAAAACATGTTTTTCAATGGCAAAAATCAATGAATATTGTAAATGCACAAACAGTAATATCTCCACATTGCAAGGTGCAATTCTGAAATTTTTTGCTTTTTCCTGCTAATCCTAGCATGATAAAGAAGATTCAAAGAGAGTGAGATGCCAGCTCCTTTTATTCAGTCAGTAGCTTCAAACATTTCTGGTATATGAAAAACGTTTTTCAATGGCAAAAATCAATGAATATTGTAAATGCACAAACAGTAATATCTCCACATTGCACGGTGCAATTCTGAAATTTTTAGCTTTTTCCTGTTAATCCTAGCATGATAAAGAAGATTCAAAGAGAGTGAGATGCCAGCTCCTTTCATTCAGTCAGTAGCTTCAAACATTTCTGGTATATGAAAAACATGTTTTTCAATGGCAAAAATCAATGAATATTGTAAATGCACAAACAGTAATATCTCCACATTGCAAAGTGCAATTCTGAAATTTTTTGCTTTTTCCTGCTAATCCTAGCATGATAAAGAAGATTCAAAGAGAGTGAGATGCCAGCTCCTTTTATTCAGTCAGTAGCTTCAAACATTTCTGGTATATGAAAAACGTTTTTCAATGGCAAAAATCAATGAATATTGTAAATGCACAAACAGTAATATCTCCACATTGCACGGTGCAATTCTGAAATTTTTAGCTTTTTCCTGTTAATCCTAGCATGATAAAGAAGATTCAAAGAGAGTGAGATGCCAGCTCCTTTCATTCAGTCAGTAGCTTCAAACATTTCTGGTATATGAAAAACATGTTTTTCAATGGCAAAAATCAATGAATATTGTAAATGCACAAACAGTAATATCTCCACATTGCAAAGTGCAATTCTGAAATTTTTTGCTTTTTCCTGCTAATCCTAACATGATAAAGAAGATTCAAAGAGAGTGAGATGCCAGCTCCTTTCATTCAGTCAGTAGCTTCAAACATTTCTGGTATATGAAAAACATGTTTTTCAATGGCAAAAATCAATGAATATTGTAAATGCACAAACAGTAATATCTCCACATTGCACGGTGCAATTCTGAAATTTTTAGCTTTTTCCTGTTAATCCTAGCATGATAAAGAAGATTCAAAGAGAGTGAGATGCCAGCTCCTTTCATTCAGTCAGTAGCTTCAAACATTTCTGGTATATGAAAAACATGTTTTTCAATTGCAAAAATCAATGAATATTGTAAATGCACAAACAGTAATATCTCCACATTGCAAGGTGCAATTCTGAAATTTTTTGCTTTTTCCTGTTAATCCTAGCATGATAAAGAAGATTCAAAGAGAGTGAGATGCCAGCTCCTTTCATTCAGTCAGTAGCTTCAAACATTTCTGGTATATGAAAAACATGTTTTTCAATGGCAAAAATCAATGAATATTGTAAATGCACAAACAGTAATATCTCCACATTGCAAGGTGCAATTCTGAAATTTTTTGCTTTTTCCTGCTAATCCTAGCATGATAAAGAAGATTCAAAGAGAGTGAGATGCCAGCTCCTTTTATTCAGTCAGTAGCTTCAAACATTTCTGGTATATGAAAAACGTTTTTCAATGGCAAAAATCAATGAATATTGTAAATGCACAAACAGTAATATCTCCACATTGCACGGTGCAATTCTGAAATTTTTAGCTTTTTCCTGTTAATCCTAGCATGATAAAGAAGATTCAAAGAGAGTGAGATGCCAGCTCCTTTCATTCAGTCAGTAGCTTCAAACATTTCTGGTATATGAAAAACATGTTTTTCAATGGCAAAAATCAATGAATATTGTAAATGCACAAACAGTAATATCTCCACATTGCAAAGTGCAATTCTGAAATTTTTTGCTTTTTCCTGCTAATCCTAGCATGATAAAGAAGATTCAAAGAGAGTGAGATGCCAGCTCCTTTTATTCAGTCAGTAGCTTCAAACATTTCTGGTATATGAAAAACGTTTTTCAATGGCAAAAATCAATGAATATTGTAAATGCACAAACAGTAATATCTCCACATTGCACGGTGCAATTCTGAAATTTTTAGCTTTTTCCTGTTAATCCTAGCATGATAAAGAAGATTCAAAGAGAGTGAGATGCCAGCTCCTTTCATTCAGTCAGTAGCTTCAAACATTTCTGGTATATGAAAAACATGTTTTTCAATGGCAAAAATCAATGAATATTGTAAATGCACAAACAGTAATATCTCCACATTGCAAAGTGCAATTCTGAAATTTTTTGCTTTTTCCTGCTAATCCTAACATGATAAAGAAGATTCAAAGAGAGTGAGATGCCAGCTCCTTTCATTCAGTCAGTAGCTTCAAACATTTCTGGTATATGAAAAACGTTTTTCAATGGCAAAAATCAATGAATATTGTAAATGCACAAACAGTAATATCTCCACATTGCACGGTGCAATTCTGAAATTTTTAGCTTTTTCCTGTTAATCCTAGCATGATAAAGAAGATTCAAAGAGAGTGAGATGCCAGCTCCTTTCATTCAGTCAGTAGCTTCAAACATTTCTGGTATATGAAAAACATGTTTTTCAATGGCAAAAATCAATGAATATTGTAAATGCACAAACAGTAATATCTCCACATTGCAAAGTGCAATTCTGAAATTTTTTGCTTTTTCCTGCTAATCCTAACATGATAAAGAAGATTCAAAGAGAGTGAGATGCCAGCTCCTTTCATTCAGTCAGTAGCTTCAAACATTTCTGGTATATGAAAAACATGTTTTTCAATGGCAAAAATCAATGAATATTGTAAAAGCACAAACAGTAATATCTCCACATTGCACGGTGCAATTCTGAAATTTTTAGCTTTTTCCTGTTAATCCTAGCATGATAAAGAAGATTCAAAGAGTGAGATGCCAGCTCCTTTCATTCAGTCAGTAGCTTCAAACATTTCTGGTATATGAAAAACATGTTTTTCAATGGCAAAAATCAATGAATATTGTAAATGCACAAACAGTAATATCTCCACATTGCAAAGTGCAATTCTGAAATTTTTTGCTTTTTCCTGCTAATCCTAGCATGATAAAGAAGATTCAAAGAGAGTGAGATGCCAGCTCCTTTCATTCAGTCAGTAGCTTCAAACATTTCTGGTATATGAAAAACATGTTTTTCAATGGCAAAAATCAATGAATATTGTAAATGCACAAACAGTAATATCTCCACATTGCACGGTGCAATTCTGAAATTTTTAGCTTTTTCCTGTTAATCCTAGCATGATAAAGAAGATTCAAAGAGAGTGAGATGCCAGCTCCTTTCATTCAGTCAGTAGCTTCAAACATTTCTGGTATATGAAAAACATGTTTTTCAATGGCAAAAATCAATGAATATTGTAAATGCACAAACAGTAATATCTCCACATTGCAAGGTGCAATTCTGAAATTTTTTGCTTTTTCCTGTTAATCCTAGCATGATAAAGATTCAAAGAGAGTGAGATGCCAGCTCCTTTCATTCAGTCAGTAGCTTCAAACATTTCTGGTATATGAAAAACATGTTTTTCAATGGCAAAAATCAATGAATATTGTAAATGCACAAACAGTAATATCTCCACATTGCACGGTGCAATTCTGAAATTTTTAGCTTTTTCCTGTTAATCCTAGCATGATAAAGAAGATTCAAAGAGAGTGAGATGCCAGCTCCTTTCATTCAGTCAGTAGCTTCAAACATTTCTGGTATATGAAAAACATGTTTTTCAATGGCAAAAATCAATGAATATTGTAAATGCACAAACAGTAATATCTCCACATTGCAAGGTGCAATTCTGAAATTTTTTGCTTTTTCCTGTTAATCCTAGCATGATAAAGAAGATTCAAAGAGAGTGAGATGCCAGCTCCTTTCATTCAGTCAGTAGCTTCAAACATTTCTGGTATATGAAAAACATGTTTTTCAATGGCAAAAATCAATGAATATTGTAAATGCACAAACAGTAATATCTCCACATTGCAAGGTGCAATTCTGAAATTTTTTGCTTTTTCCTGCTAATCCTAGCATGATAAAGAAGATTCAAAGAGAGTGAGATGCCAGCTCCTTTTATTCAGTCAGTAGCTTCAAACATTTCTGGTATATGAAAAACGTTTTTCAATGGCAAAAATCAATGAATATTGTAAATGCACAAACAGTAATATCTCCACATTGCACGGTGCAATTCTGAAATTTTTAGCTTTTTCCTGTTAATCCTAGCATGATAAAGAAGATTCAAAGAGAGTGAGATGCCAGCTCCTTTCATTCAGTCAGTAGCTTCAAACATTTCTGGTATATGAAAAACATGTTTTTCAATGGCAAAAATCAATGAATATTGTAAATGCACAAACAGTAATATCTCCACATTGCAAAGTGCAATTCTGAAATTTTTTGCTTTTTCCTGCTAATCCTAGCATGATAAAGAAGATTCAAAGAGAGTGAGATGCCAGCTCCTTTTATTCAGTCAGTAGCTTCAAACATTTCTGGTATATGAAAAACGTTTTTCAATGGCAAAAATCAATGAATATTGTAAATGCACAAACAGTAATATCTCCACATTGCACGGTGCAATTCTGAAATTTTTAGCTTTTTCCTGTTAATCCTAGCATGATAAAGAAGATTCAAAGAGAGTGAGATGCCAGCTCCTTTCATTCAGTCAGTAGCTTCAAACATTTCTGGTATATGAAAAACATGTTTTTCAATGGCAAAAATCAATGAATATTGTAAATGCACAAACAGTAATATCTCCACATTGCAAAGTGCAATTCTGAAATTTTTTGCTTTTTCCTGCTAATCCTAACATGATAAAGAAGATTCAAAGAGAGTGAGATGCCAGCTCCTTTCATTCAGTCAGTAGCTTCAAACATTTCTGGTATATGAAAAACATGTTTTTCAATGGCAAAAATCAATGAATATTGTAAAAGCACAAACAGTAATATCTCCACATTGCACGGTGCAATTCTGAAATTTTTAGCTTTTTCCTGTTAATCCTAGCATGATAAAGAAGATTCAAAGAGTGAGATGCCAGCTCCTTTCATTCAGTCAGTAGCTTCAAACATTTCTGGTATATGAAAAACATGTTTTTCAATGGCAAAAATCAATGAATATTGTAAATGCACAAACAGTAATATCTCCACATTGCAAAGTGCAATTCTGAAATTTTTTGCTTTTTCCTGCTAATCCTAGCATGATAAAGAAGATTCAAAGAGAGTGAGATGCCAGCTCCTTTCATTCAGTCAGTAGCTTCAAACATTTCTGGTATATGAAAAACATGTTTTTCAATGGCAAAAATCAATGAATATTGTAAAAGCACAAACAGTAATATCTCCACATTGCACGGTGCAATTCTGAAATTTTTAGCTTTTTCCTGTTAATCCTAGCATGATAAAGAAGATTCAAAGAGAGTGAGATGCCAGCTCCTTTTATTCAGTCAGTAGCTTCAAACATTTCTGGTATATGAAAAACGTTTTTCAATGGCAAAAATCAATGAATATTGTAAATGCACAAACAGTAATATCTCCACATTGCACGGTGCAATTCTGAAATTTTTAGCTTTTTCCTGTTAATCCTAGCATGATAAAGAAGATTCAAAGAGAGTGAGATGCCAGCTCCTTTCATTCAGTCAGTAGCTTCAAACATTTCTGGTATATGAAAAACATGTTTTTCAATGGCAAAAATCAATGAATATTGTAAATGCACAAACAGTAATATCTCCACATTGCAAAGTGCAATTCTGAAATTTTTTGCTTTTTCCTGCTAATCCTAGCATGATAAAGAAGATTCAAAGAGAGTGAGATGCCAGCTCCTTTTATTCAGTCAGTAGCTTCAAACATTTCTGGTATATGAAAAACGTTTTTCAATGGCAAAAATCAATGAATATTGTAAATGCACAAACAGTAATATCTCCACATTGCACGGTGCAATTCTGAAATTTTTAGCTTTTTCCTGTTAATCCTAGCATGATAAAGAAGATTCAAAGAGAGTGAGATGCCAGCTCCTTTCATTCAGTCAGTAGCTTCAAACATTTCTGGTATATGAAAAACATGTTTTTCAATGGCAAAAATCAATGAATATTGTAAATGCACAAACAGTAATATCTCCACATTGCAAAGTGCAATTCTGAAATTTTTTGCTTTTTCCTGCTAATCCTAACATGATAAAGAAGATTCAAAGAGAGTGAGATGCCAGCTCCTTTCATTCAGTCAGTAGCTTCAAACATTTCTGGTATATGAAAAACATGTTTTTCAATGGCAAAAATCAATGAATATTGTAAAAGCACAAACAGTAATATCTCCACATTGCACGGTGCAATTCTGAAATTTTTAGCTTTTTCCTGTTAATCCTAGCATGATAAAGAAGATTCAAAGAGTGAGATGCCAGCTCCTTTCATTCAGTCAGTAGCTTCAAACATTTCTGGTATATGAAAAACATGTTTTTCAATGGCAAAAATCAATGAATATTGTAAATGCACAAACAGTAATATCTCCACATTGCAAAGTGCAATTCTGAAATTTTTTGCTTTTTCCTGCTAATCCTAGCATGATAAAGAAGATTCAAAGAGAGTGAGATGCCAGCTCCTTTCATTCAGTCAGTAGCTTCAAACATTTCTGGTATATGAAAAACATGTTTTTCAATGGCAAAAATCAATGAATATTGTAAAAGCACAAACAGTAATATCTCCACATTGCACGGTGCAATTCTGAAATTTTTAGCTTTTTCCTGTTAATCCTAGCATGATAAAGAAGATTCAAAGAGAGTGAGATGCCAGCTCCTTTCATTCAGTCAGTAGCTTCAAACATTTCTGGTATATGAAAAACATGTTTTTCAATGGCAAAAATCAATGAATATTGTAAATGCACAAACAGTAATATCTCCACATTGCAAGGTGCAATTCTGAAATTTTTTGCTTTTTCCTGCTAATCCTAGCATGATAAAGAAGATTCAAAGAGAGTGAGATGCCAGCTCCTTTCATTCAGTCAGTAGCTTCAAACATTTCTGGTATATGAAAAACATGTTTTTCAATGGCAAAAATCAATGAATATTGTAAATGCACAAACAGTAATATCTCCACATTGCACGGTGCAATTCTGAAATTTTTAGCTTTTTCCTGTTAATCCTAGCATGATAAAGAAGATTCAAAGAGAGTGAGATGCCAGCTCCTTTCATTCAGTCAGTAGCTTCAAACATTTCTGGTATATGAAAAACATGTTTTTCAATGGCAAAAATCAATGAATATTGTAAATGCACAAACAGTAATATCTCCACATTGCAAGGTGCAATTCTGAAATTTTTTGCTTTTTCCTGTTAATCCTAGCATGATAAAGAAGATTCAAAGAGAGTGAGATGCCAGCTCCTTTCATTCAGTCAGTAGCTTCAAACATTTCTGGTATATGAAAAACGTTTTTCAATGGCAAAAATCAATGAATATTGTAAATGCACAAACAGTAATATCTCCACATTGCAAGGTGCAATTCTGAAATTTTTTGCTTTTTCCTGCTAATCCTAGCATGATAAAGAAGATTCAAAGAGAGTGAGATGCCAGCTCCTTTCATTCAGTCAGTAGCTTCAAACATTTCTGGTATATGAAAAACATGTTTTTCAATGGCAAAAATCAATGAATATTGTAAATGCACAAACAGTAATATCTCCACATTGCACGGTGCAATTCTGAAATTTTTAGCTTTTTCCTGTTAATCCTAGCATGATAAAGAAGATTCAAAGAGAGTGAGATGCCAGCTCCTTTCATTCAGTCAGTAGCTTCAAACATTTCTGGTATATGAAAAACGTTTTTCAATGGCAAAAATCAATGAATATTGTAAATGCACAAACAGTAATATCTCCACATTGCAAGGTGCAATTCTGAAATTTTTTGCTTTTTCCTGTTAATCCTAGCATGATAAAGAAGATTCAAAGAGAGTGAGATGCCAGCTCCTTTCATTCAGTCAGTAGCTTCAAACATTTCTGGTATATGAAAAACATGTTTTTCAATGGCAAAAATCAATGAATATTGTAAATGCACAAACAGTAATATCTCCGCATTGCAAGGTGCAATTCTGAAATTTTTTGCTTTTTCCTGCTAATCCTAGCATGATAAAGAAGATTCAAAGAGAGTGAGATGCCAGCTCCTTTCATTCAGTCAGTAGCTTCAAACATTTCTGGTATATGAAAAACATGTTTTTCAATGGCAAAAATCAATGAATATTGTAAATGCACAAACAGTAATATCTCCACATTGCAAGGTGCAATTCTGAAATTTTTTGCTTTTTCCTGCTAATCCTAGCATGATAAAGAAGATTCAAAGAGAGTGAGATGCCAGCTCCTTTCATTCAGTCAGTAGCTTCAAACATTTCTGGTATATGAAAAACATGTTTTTCAATGGCAAAAATCAATGAATATTGTAAATGCACAAACAGTAATATCTCCACATTGCACAGTGCAATTCTGAAATTTTTAGCTTTTTCCTGTTAATCCTAGCATGATAAAGAAGATTCAAAGAGAGTGAGATGCCAGCTCCTTTCATTCAGTCAGTAGCTTCAAACATTTCTGGTATATGAAAAACGTTTTTCAATGGCAAAAATCAATGAATATTGTAAATGCACAAACAGTAATATCTCCACATTGCAAGGTGCAATTCTGAAATTTTTTGCTTTTTCCTGTTAATCCTAGCATGATAAAGAAGATTCAAAGAGAGTGAGATGCCAGCTCCTTTCATTCAGTCAGTAGCTTCAAACATTTCTGGTATATGAAAAACATGTTTTTCAATGGCAAAAATCAATGAATATTGTAAATGCACAAACAGTAATATCTCCACATTGCAAGGTGCAATTCTGAAATTTTTTGCTTTTTCCTGCTAATCCTAGCATGATAAAGAAGATTCAAAGAGAGTGAGATGCCAGCTCCTTTCATTCAGTCAGTAGCTTCAAACATTTCTGGTATATGAAAAACGTTTTTCAATGGCAAAAATCAATGAATATTGTAAATGCACAAACAGTAATATCTCCACATTGCAAGGTGCAATTCTGAAATTTTTTGCTTTTTACTGTTAATCCTAGCATGATAAAGAAGATTCAAAGAGAGTGAGATGCCAGCTCCTTTCATTCAATCAGTAGCTTCAAACATTTCTGGTATATGAAAAACATGTTTTTCAATGGCAAAAATCAATGAATATTGTAAATGCACAAACAGTAATATCTCCACATTGCAAGGTGCAATTCTGAAATTTTTTGCTTTTTCCTGCTAATCCTAGCATGATAAAGAAGATTCAAAGAGAGTGAGATGCCAGCTCCTTTCATTCAGTCAGTAGCTTCAAACATTTCTGGTATATGAAAAACATGTTTTTCAATGGCAAAAATCAATGAATATTGTAAATGCACAAACAGTAATATCTCCACATTGCACGGTGCAATTCTGAAATTTTTAGCTTTTTCCTGTTAATCCTAGCATGATAAAGAAGATTCAAAGAGAGTGAGATGCCAGCTCCTTTCATTCAGTCAGTAGCTTCAAACATTTCTGGTATATGAAAAACATGTTTTTCAATGGCAAAAATCAATGAATATTGTAAATGCACAAACAGTAATATCTCCACATTGCACGGTGCAATTCTGAAATTTTTACCTTTTTCCTGTTAATCCTAGCATGATAAAGAAGATTCAAAGAGAGTGAGATGCCAGCTCCTTTCATTCAGTCAGTAGCTTCAAACATTTCTGGTATATGAAAAACATGTTTTTCAATGGCAAAAATCAATGAATATTGTAAATGCACAAACAGTAATATCTCCACATTGCAAGGTGCAATTCTGAAATTTTTTGCTTTTTCCTGCTAATCCTAGCATGATAAAGAAGATTCAAAGAGAGTGAGATGCCAGCTCCTTTCATTCAGTCAGTAGCTTCAAACATTTCTGGTATATGAAAAACGTTTTTCAATGGCAAAAATCAATGAATATTGTAAATGCACAAACAGTAATATCTCCACATTGCAAGGTGCAATTCTGAAATTTTTTGCTTTTTCCTGCTAATCCTAGCATGATAAAGAAGATTCAAAGAGAGTGAGATGCCAGCTCCTTTCATTCAGTCAGTAGCTTCAAACATTTCTGGTATATGAAAAACATGTTTTTCAATGGCAAAAATCAATGAATATTGTAAATGCACAAACAGTAATATCTCCACATTGCACGGTGCAATTCTGAAATTTTTAGCTTTTTCCTGTTAATCCTAGCATGATAAAGAAGATTCAAAGAGAGTGAGATGCCAGCTCCTTTCATTCAGTCAGTAGCTTCAAACATTTCTGGTATATGAAAAACGTTTTTCAATGGCAAAAATCAATGAATATTGTAAATGCACAAACAGTAATATCTCCACATTGCAAGGTGCAATTCTGAAATTTTTTGCTTTTTCCTGTTAATCCTAGCATGATAAAGAAGATTCAAAGAGAGTGAGATGCCAGCTCCTTTCATTCAGTCAGTAGCTTCAAACATTTCTGGTATATGAAAAACATGTTTTTCAATGGCAAAAATCAATGAATATTGTAAATGCACAAACAGTAATATTTCCGCATTGCAAGGTGCAATTCTGAAATTTTTTGCTTTTTCCTGCTAATCCTAGCATGATAAAGAAGATTCAAAGAGAGTGAGATGCCAGCTCCTTTCATTCAGTCAGTAGCTTCAAACATTTCTGGTATATGAAAAACATGTTTTTCAATGGCAAAAATCAATGAATATTGTAAATGCACAAACAGTAATATCTCCACATTGCACGGTGCAATTCTGAAATTTTTAGCTTTTTCCTGTTAATCCTAGCATGATAAAGAAGATTCAAAGAGAGTGAGATGCCAGCTCCTTTCATTCAGTCAGTAGCTTCAAACATTTCTGGTATATGAAAAACATGTTTTTCAATGGCAAAAATCAATGAATATTGTAAATGCACAAACAGTAATATCTCCACATTGCAAGGTGCAATTCTGAAATTTTTTGCTTTTTCCTGCTAATCCTAGCATGATAAAGAAGATTCAAAGAGAGTGAGATGCCAGCTCCTTTCATTCAGTCAGTAGCTTCAAACATTTCTGGTATATGAAAAACATGTTTTTCAATGGCAAAAATCAATGAATATTGTAAATGCACAAACAGTAATATCTCCACATTGCAAGGTGCAATTCTGAAATTTTTTGCTTTTTCCTGTTAATCCTAGCATGATAAAGAAGATTCAAAGAGAGTGAGATGCCAGCTCCTTTCATTCAGTCAGTAGCTTCAAACATTTCTGGTATATGAAAAACATGTTTTTCAATGGCAAAAATCAATGAATATTGTAAATGCACAAACAGCAATATCTCCACATTGCACGGTGCAATTCTGAAATTTTTAGCTTTTTCCTGTTAATCCTAGCATGATAAAGAAGATTCAAAGAGAGTGAGATGCCAGCTCCTTTCATTCAGTCAGTAGCTTCAAACATTTCTGGTATATGAAAAACATGTTTTTCAATGGCAAAAATCAATGAATATTGTAAATGCACAAACAGTAATATCTCCACATTGCAAGGTGCAATTCTGAAATTTTTTGCTTTTTCCTGTTAATCCTAGCATGATAAAGAAGATTCAAAGAGAGTGAGATGCCAGCTCCTTTCATTCAGTCAGTAGCTTCAAACATTTCTGGTATATGAAAAACGTTTTTCAATGGCAAAAATCAATGAATATTGTAAATGCACAAACAGTAATATCTCCGCATTGCAAGGTGCAATTCTGAAATTTTTTGCTTTTTCCTGCTAATCCTAGCATGATAAAGAAGATTCAAAGAGAGTGAGATGCCAGCTCCTTTCATTCAGTCAGTAGCTTCAAACATTTCTGGTATATGAAAAACATGTTTTTCAATGGCAAAAATCAATGAATATTGTAAATGCACAAACAGTAATATCTCCACATTGCACGGTGCAATTCTGAAATTTTTAGCTTTTTCCTGTTAATCCTAGCATGATAAAGAAGATTCAAAGAGAGTGAGATGCCAGCTCCTTTCATTCAGTCAGTAGCTTCAAACATTTCTGGTATATGAAAAACATGTTTTTCAATGGCAAAAATCAATGAATATTGTAAATGCACAAACAGTAATATCTCCACATTGCAAGGTGCAATTCTGAAATTTTTTGCTTTTTCCTGCTAATCCTAGCATGATAAAGAAGATTCAAAGAGAGTGAGATGCCAGCTCCTTTCATTCAGTCAGTAGCTTCAAACATTTCTGGTATATGAAAAACATGTTTTTCAATGGCAAAAATCAATGAATATTGTAAATGCACAAACAGTAATATCTCCACATTGCAAGGTGCAATTCTGAAATTTTTTGCTTTTTCCTGTTAATCCTAGCATGATAAAGAAGATTCAAAGAGAGTGAGATGCCAGCTCCTTTCATTCAGTCAGTAGCTTCAAACATTTCTGGTATATGAAATACGTTTTTCAATGGCAAAAATCAATGAATATTGTAAATGCACAAACAGTAATATCTCCACATTGCAAGGTGCAATTCTGAAATTTTTTGCTTTTTCCTGCTAATCCTAGCATGATAAAGAAGATTCAAAGAGAGTGAGATGCCAGCTCCTTTCATTCAGTCAGTAGCTTCAAACATTTCTGGTATATGAAAAACGTTTTTCAATGGCAAAAATCAATGAATATTGTAAATGCACAAACAGTAATATCTCCACATTGCAAGGTGCAATTCTGAAATTTTTTGCTTTTTCCTGTTAATCCTAGCATGATAAAGAAGATTCAAAGAGAGTGAGATGCCAGCTCCTTTCATTCAGTCAGTAGCTTCAAACATTTCTGGTATATGAAAAACGTTTTTCAATGGCAAAAATCAATGAATATTGTATATGCACAAACAGTAATATCTCCGCATTGCAAGGTGCAATTCTGAAATTTTTTGCTTTTTCCTGTTAATCCTAGCATGATAAAGAAGATTCAAAGAGAGTGAGATGCCAGCTCCTTTCATTCAGTCAGTAGCTTCAAACATTTCTGGTATATGAAAAACATGTTTTTCAATGGCAAAAATCAATGAATATTGTAAATGCACAAACAGTAATATCTCCGCATTGCAAGGTGCAATTCTGAAATTTTTTGCTTTTTCCTGCTAATCCTAGCATTATAAAGAAGATTCAAAGAGAGTGAGATGCCAGCTCCTTTCATTCAGTCAGTAGCTTCAAACATTTCTGGTATATGAAAAACATGTTTTTCAATGGCAAAAATCAATGAATATTGTAAATGCACAAACAGTAATATCTCCACATTGCAAGGTGCAATTCTGAAATTTTTTGCTTTTTCCTGCTAATCCTAGCATGATAAAGAAGATTCAAAGAGAGTGAGATGCCAGCTCCTTTCATTCAGTCAGTAGCTTCAAACATTTCTGGTATATGAAAAACATGTTTTTCAATGGCAAAAATCAATGAATATTGTAAATGCACAAACAGTAATATCTCCACATTGCACAGTGCAATTCTGAAATTTTTAGCTTTTTCCTGTTAATCCTAGCATGATAAAGAAGATTCAAAGAGAGTGAGATGCCAGCTCCTTTCATTCAGTCAGTAGCTTCAAACATTTCTGGTATATGAAAAACATGTTTTTCAATGGCAAAAATCAATGAATATTGTAAATGCACAAACAGTAATATCTCCACATTGCAAGGTGCAATTCTGAAATTTTTTGCTTTTTCCTGTTAATCCTAGCATGATAAAGAAGATTCAAAGAGAGTGAGATGCCAGCTCCTTTCATTCAGTCAGTAGCTTCAAACATTTCTGGTATATGAAAAACATGTTTTTCAATGGCAAAAATCAATGAATATTGTAAATGCACAAACAGTAATATCTCCACATTGCAAGGTGCAATTCTGAAATTTTTTGCTTTTTCCTGCTAATCCTAGCATGATAAAGAAGATTCAAAGAGAGTGAGATGCCAGCTCCTTTCATTCAGTCAGTAGCTTCAAACATTTCTGGTATATGAAAAACGTTTTTCAATGGCAAAAATCAATGAATATTGTAAATGCACAAACAGTAATATCTCCACATTGCAAGGTGCAATTCTGAAATTTTTTGCTTTTTACTGTTAATCCTAGCATGATAAAGAAGATTCAAAGAGAGTGAGATGCCAGCTCCTTTCATTCAATCAGTAGCTTCAAACATTTCTGGTATATGAAAAACATGTTTTTCAATGGCAAAAATCAATGAATATTGTAAATGCACAAACAGTAATATCTCCACATTGCAAGGTGCAATTCTGAAATTTTTTGCTTTTTCCTGCTAATCCTAGCATGATAAAGAAGATTCAAAGAGAGTGAGATGCCAGCTCCTTTCATTCAGTCAGTAGCTTCAAACATTTCTGGTATATGAAAAACATGTTTTTCAATGGCAAAAATCAATGAATATTGTAAATGCACAAACAGTAATATCTCCACATTGCACGGTGCAATTCTGAAATTTTTAGCTTTTTCCTGTTAATCCTAGCATGATAAAGAAGATTCAAAGAGAGTGAGATGCCAGCTCCTTTCATTCAGTCAGTAGCTTCAAACATTTCTGGTATATGAAAAACATGTTTTTCAATGGCAAAAATCAATGAATATTGTAAATGCACAAACAGTAATATCTCCACATTGCACGGTGCAATTCTGAAATTTTTACCTTTTTCCTGTTAATCCTAGCATGATAAAGAAGATTCAAAGAGAGTGAGATGCCAGCTCCTTTCATTCAGTCAGTAGCTTCAAACATTTCTGGTATATGAAAAACATGTTTTTCAATGGCAAAAATCAATGAATATTGTAAATGCACAAACAGTAATATCTCCACATTGCAAGGTGCAATTCTGAAATTTTTTGCTTTTTCCTGCTAATCCTAGCATGATAAAGAAGATTCAAAGAGAGTGAGATGCCAGCTCCTTTCATTCAGTCAGTAGCTTCAAACATTTCTGGTATATGAAAAACGTTTTTCAATGGCAAAAATCAATGAATATTGTAAATGCACAAACAGTAATATCTCCACATTGCAAGGTGCAATTCTGAAATTTTTTGCTTTTTCCTGCTAATCCTAGCATGATAAAGAAGATTCAAAGAGAGTGAGATGCCAGCTCCTTTCATTCAGTCAGTAGCTTCAAACATTTCTGGTATATGAAAAACATGTTTTTCAATGGCAAAAATCAATGAATATTGTAAATGCACAAACAGTAATATCTCCACATTGCACGGTGCAATTCTGAAATTTTTAGCTTTTTCCTGTTAATCCTAGCATGATAAAGAAGATTCAAAGAGAGTGAGATGCCAGCTCCTTTCATTCAGTCAGTAGCTTCAAACATTTCTGGTATATGAAAAACGTTTTTCAATGGCAAAAATCAATGAATATTGTAAATGCACAAACAGTAATATCTCCACATTGCAAGGTGCAATTCTGAAATTTTTTGCTTTTTCCTGTTAATCCTAGCATGATAAAGAAGATTCAAAGAGAGTGAGATGCCAGCTCCTTTCATTCAGTCAGTAGCTTCAAACATTTCTGGTATATGAAAAACATGTTTTTCAATGGCAAAAATCAATGAATATTGTAAATGCACAAACAGTAATATTTCCGCATTGCAAGGTGCAATTCTGAAATTTTTTGCTTTTTCCTGCTAATCCTAGCATGATAAAGAAGATTCAAAGAGTGAGATGCCAGCTCCTTTCATTCAGTCAGTAGCTTCAAACATTTCTGGTATATGAAAAACATGTTTTTCAATGGCAAAAATCAATGAATATTGTAAATGCACAAACAGTAATATCTCCACATTGCACGGTGCAATTCTGAAATTTTTAGCTTTTTCCTGTTAATCCTAGCATGATAAAGAAGATTCAAAGAGAGTGAGATGCCAGCTCCTTTCATTCAGTCAGTAGCTTCAAACATTTCTGGTATATGAAAAACATGTTTTTCAATGGCAAAAATCAATGAATATTGTAAATGCACAAACAGTAATATCTCCACATTGCAAGGTGCAATTCTGAAATTTTTTGCTTTTTCCTGCTAATCCTAGCATGATAAAGAAGATTCAAAGAGAGTGAGATGCCAGCTCCTTTCATTCAGTCAGTAGCTTCAAACATTTCTGGTATATGAAAAACATGTTTTTCAATGGCAAAAATCAATGAATATTGTAAATGCACAAACAGTAATATCTCCACATTGCAAGGTGCAATTCTGAAATTTTTTGCTTTTTCCTGTTAATCCTAGCATGATAAAGAAGATTCAAAGAGAGTGAGATGCCAGCTCCTTTCATTCAGTCAGTAGCTTCAAACATTTCTGGTATATGAAAAACATGTTTTTCAATGGCAAAAATCAATGAATATTGTAAATGCACAAACAGTAATATCTCCACATTGCACGGTGCAATTCTGAAATTTTTAGCTTTTTCCTGTTAATCCTAGCATGATAAAGAAGATTCAAAGAGAGTGAGATGCCAGCTCCTTTCATTCAGTCAGTAGCTTCAAACATTTCTGGTATATGAAAAACATGTTTTTCAATGGCAAAAATCAATGAATATTGTAAATGCACAAACAGTAATATCTCCACATTGCAAGGTGCAATTCTGAAATTTTTTGCTTTTTCCTGTTAATCCTAGCATGATAAAGAAGATTCAAAGAGAGTGAGATGCCAGCTCCTTTCATTCAGTCAGTAGCTTCAAACATTTCTGGTATATGAAAAACATGTTTTTCAATGGCAAAAATCAATGAATATTGTAAATGCACAAACAGTAATATCTCCGCATTGCAAGGTGCAATTCTGAAATTTTTTACTTTTTCCTGCTAATCCTAGCATGATAAAGAAGATTCAAAGAGAGTGAGATGCCAGCTCCTTTCATTCAGTCAGTAGCTTCAAACATTTCTGGTATATGAAAAACATGTTTTTCAATGGCAAAAATCAATGAATATTGTAAATGCACAAACAGTAATATCTCCACATTGCACGGTGCAATTCTGAAATTTTTAGCTTTTTCCTGTTAATCCTAGCATGATAAAGAAGATTCAAAGAGAGTGAGATGCCAGCTCCTTTCATTCAGTCAGTAGCTTCAAACATTTCTGGTATATGAAAAACATGTTTTTCAATGGCAAAAATCAATGAATATTGTAAATGCACAAACAGTAATATCTCCACATTGCAAGGTGCAATTCTGAAATTTTTTGCTTTTTCCTGCTAATCCTAGCATGATAAAGAAGATTCAAAGAGAGTGAGATGCCAGCTCCTTTCATTCAGTCAGTAGCTTCAAACATTTCTGGTATATGAAAAACATGTTTTTCAATGGCAAAAATCAATGAATATTGTAAATGCACAAACAGTAATATCTCCACATTGCAAGGTGCAATTCTGAAATTTTTTGCTTTTTCCTGTTAATCCTAGCATGATAAAGAAGATTCAAAGAGAGTGAGATGCCAGCTCCTTTCATTCAGTCAGTAGCTTCAAACATTTCTGGTATATGAAAAACGTTTTTCAATGGCAAAAATCAATGAATATTGTAAATGCACAAACAGTAATATCTCCACATTGCAAGGTGCAATTCTGAAATTTTTTGCTTTTTCCTGCTAATCCTAGCATGATAAAGAAGATTCAAAGAGAGTGAGATGCCAGCTCCTTTCATTCAGTCAGTAGCTTCAAACATTTCTGGTATATGAAAAACATGTTTTTCAATGGCAAAAATCAATGAATATTGTAAATGCACAAACAGTAATATCTCCACATTGCAAGGTGCAATTCTGAAATTTTTTGCTTTTTCCTGTTAATCCTAGCATGATAAAGAAGATTCAAAGAGAGTGAGATGCCAGCTCCTTTCATTCAGTCAGTAGCTTCAAACATTTCTGGTATATGAAAAACGTTTTTCAATGGCAAAAATCAATGAATATTGTAAATGCACAAACAGTAATATCTCCACATTGCACGGTGCAATTCTGAAATTTTTAGCTTTTTCCTGTTAATCCTAGCATGATAAAGAAGATTCAAAGAGAGTGAGATGCCAGCTCCTTTCATTGTCAGTAGCTTCAAACATTTCTGGTATATGAAAAACATGTTTTTCAATGGCAAAAATCAATGAATATTGTAAATGCACAAACAGTAATATCTCCACATTGCAAGGTGCAATTCTGAAATTTTTTGCTTTTTCCTGTTAATCCTAGCATGATAAAGAAGATTCAAAGAGAGTGAGATGCCAGCTCCTTTCATTCAGTCAGTAGCTTCAAACATTTCTGGTATATGAAAAACATGTTTTTCAATGGCAAAAATCAATGAATATTGTAAATGCACAAACAGTAATATCTCCACATTGCAAGGTGCAATTCTGAAATTTTTTGCTTTTTCCTGCTAATCCTAGCATGATAAAGAAGATTCAAAGAGAGTGAGATGCCAGCTCCTTTCATTCAGTCAGTAGCTTCAAACATTTCTGGTATATGAAAAACATGTTTTTCAATGGCAAAAATCAATGAATATTGTAAATGCACAAACAGTAATATCTCCACATTGCAAGGTGCAATTCTGAAATTTTTTGCTTTTTCCTGTTAATCCTAGCATGATAAAGAAGATTCAAAGAGAGTGAGATGCCAGCTCCTTTCATTCAGTCAGTAGCTTCAAACATTTCTGGTATATGAAAAACATGTTTTTCAATGGCAAAAATCAATGAATATTGTAAATGCACAAACAGTAATATCTCCACATTGCAAGGTGCAATTCTGAAATTTTTTGCTTTTTCCTGCTAATCCTAGCATGATAAAGAAGATTCAAAGAGAGTGAGATGCCAGCTCCTTTCATTCAGTCAGTAGCTTCAAACATTTCTGGTATATGAAAAACGTTTTTCAATGGCAAAAATCAATGAATATTGTAAATGCACAAACAGTAATATCTCCACATTGCACGGTGCAATTCTGAAATTTTTAACTTTTTCCTGTTAATCCTAGCATGATAAAGAAGATTCAAAGAGAGTGAGATGCCAGCTCCTTTCATTCAGTCAGTAGCTTCAAACATTTCTGGTATATGAAAAACATGTTTTTCAATGGCAAAAATCAATGAATATTGTAAATGCACAAACAGTAATATCTCCACATTGCACGGTGCAATTCTGAAATTTTTAGCTTTTTCCTGTTAATCCTAGCATGATAAAGAAGATTCAAAGAGAGTGAGATGCCAGCTCCTTTCATTCAGTCAGTAGCTTCAAACATTTCTGGTATATGAAAAACATGTTTTTCAATGGCAAAAATCAATGAATATTGTAAATGCACAAACAGTAATATCTCCACATTGCAAGGTGCAATTCTGAAATTTTTTGCTTTTTCCTGCTAATCCTAGCATGATAAAGAAGATTCAAAGAGAGTGAGATGCCAGCTCCTTTCATTCAGTCAGTAGCTTCAAACATTTCTGGTATATGAAAAACATGTTTTTCAATGGCAAAAATCAATGAATATTGTAAATGCACAAACAGTAATATCTCCACATTGCAAGGTGCAATTCTGAAATTTTTTGCTTTTTCCTGCTAATCCTAGCATGATAAAGAAGATTCAAAGAGAGTGAGATGCCAGCTCCTTTCATTCAGTCAGTAGCTTCAAACATTTCTGGTATATGAAAAACGTTTTTCAATGGCAAAAATCAATGAATATTGTAAATGCACAAACAGTAATATCTCCACATTGCACGGTGCAATTCTGAAATTTTTAGCTTTTTCCTGTTAATCCTAGCATGATAAAGAAGATTCAAAGAGAGTGAGATGCCAGCTCCTTTCATTGTCAGTAGCTTCAAACATTTCTGGTATATGAAAAACATGTTTTTCAATGGCAAAAATCAATGAATATTGTAAATGCACAAACAGTAATATCTCCACATTGCAAGGTGCAATTCTGAAATTTTTTGCTTTTTCCTGTTAATCCTAGCATGATAAAGAAGATTCAAAGAGAGTGAGATGCCAGCTCCTTTCATTCAGTCAGTAGCTTCAAACATTTCTGGTATATGAAAAACATGTTTTTCAATGGCAAAAATCAATGAATATTGTAAATGCACAAACAGTAATATCTCCACATTGCAAGGTGCAATTCTGAAATTTTTTGCTTTTTCCTGCTAATCCTAGCATGATAAAGAAGATTCAAAGAGAGTGAGATGCCAGCTCCTTTCATTCAGTCAGTAGCTTCAAACATTTCTGGTATATGAAAAACATGTTTTTCAATGGCAAAAATCAATGAATATTGTAAATGCACAAACAGTAATATCTCCACATTGCAAGGTGCAATTCTGAAATTTTTTGCTTTTTCCTGTTAATCCTAGCATGATAAAGAAGATTCAAAGAGAGTGAGATGCCAGCTCCTTTCATTCAGTCAGTAGCTTCAAACATTTCTGGTATATGAAAAACATGTTTTTCAATGGCAAAAATCAATGAATATTGTAAATGCACAAACAGTAATATCTCCACATTGCAAGGTGCAATTCTGAAATTTTTTGCTTTTTCCTGCTAATCCTAGCATGATAAAGAAGATTCAAAGAGAGTGAGATGCCAGCTCCTTTCATTCAGTCAGTAGCTTCAAACATTTCTGGTATATGAAAAACGTTTTTCAATGGCAAAAATCAATGAATATTGTAAATGCACAAACAGTAATATCTCCACATTGCACGGTGCAATTCTGAAATTTTTAGCTTTTTCCTGTTAATCCTAGCATGATAAAGAAGATTCAAAGAGAGTGAGATGCCAGCTCCTTTCATTCAGTCAGTAGCTTCAAACATTTCTGGTTTATGAAAAACATGTTTTTCAATGGCAAAAATCAATGAATATTGTAAATGCACAAACAGTAATATCTCCACATTGCACGGTGCAATTCTGAAATTTTTAGCTTTTTCCTGTTAATCCTAGCATGATAAAGAAGATTCAAAGAGAGTGAGATGCCAGCTCCTTTCATTCAGTCAGTAGCTTCAAACATTTCTGGTATATGAAAAACGTTTTTCAATGGCAAAAATCAATGAATATTGTAAATGCACAAACAGTAATATCTCCACATTGCACGGTGCAATTCTGAAATTTTTAGCTTTTTCCTGTTAATCCTAGCATGATAAAGAAGATTCAAAGAGAGTGAGATGCCAGCTCCTTTCATTCAGTCAGTAGCTTCAAACATTTCTGGTATATGAAAAACATGTTTTTCAATGGCAAAAATCAATGAATATTGTAAATGCACAAACAGTAATATCTCCACATTGCAAGGTGCAATTCTGAAATTTTTTGCTTTTTCCTGCTAATCCTAGCATGATAAAGAAGATTCAAAGAGAGTGAGATGCCAGCTCCTTTCATTCAGTCAGTAGCTTCAAACATTTCTGGTATATGAAAAACATGTTTTTCAATGGCAAAAATCAATGAATATTGTAAATGCACAAACAGTAATATCTCCACATTGCACGGTGCAATTCTGAAATTTTTAGCTTTTTCCTGTTAATCCTAGCATGATAAAGAAGATTCAAAGAGAGTGAGATGCCAGCTCCTTTCATTCAGTCAGTAGCTTCAAACATTTCTGGTATATGAAAAACGTTTTTCAATGGCAAAAATCAATGAATATTGTAAATGCACAAACAGTAATATCTCCACATTGCAAGGTGCAATTCTGAAATTTTTTGCTTTTTCCTGTTAATCCTAGCATGATAAAGAAGATTCAAAGAGAGTGAGATGCCAGCTCCTTTCATTCAGTCAGTAGCTTCAAACATTTCTGGTATATGAAAAACATGTTTTTCAATGGCAAAAATCAATGAATATTGTAAATGCACAAACAGTAATATCTCCACATTGCACGGTGCAATTCTGAAATTTTTAGCTTTTTCCTGTTAATCCTAGCATGATAAAGAAGATTCAAAGAGAGTGAGATGCCAGCTCCTTTCATTCAGTCAGTAGCTTCAAACATTTCTGGTATATGAAAAACATGTTTTTCAATGGCAAAAATCAATGAATATTGTAAATGCACAAACAGTAATATCTCCACATTGCAAGGTGCAATTCTGAAATTTTTTGCTTTTTCCTGCTAATCCTAGCATGATAAAGATTCAAAGAGAGTGAGATGCCAGCTCCTTTCATTCAGTCAGTAGCTTCAAACATTTCTGGTATATGAAAAACATGTTTTTCAATGGCAAAAATCAATGAATATTGTAAATGCACAAACAGTAATATCTCCGCATTGCAAGGTGCAATTCTGAAATTTTTTGCTTTTTCCTGCTCCTCTTAGCATGATAAAGAAGATTCAAAGAGAGTGAGATGCCAGCTCCTTTCATTCAGTCAGTAGCTTCAATCATTTCTGGATGTTTTTCAATGGCAAAAATCAATGAATATTGTAAATGCACAAACTGTAATTTCTCCGCATTGCAAGGTGCAATTCTGAAATTTTTTGCTTTTTCCTGCTCCTCTTAGCATGATAAAGAAGATTCAAAGAGAGTGAGATGCCAGCTCCTTTCATTCAGTCAGTAGCTTCAATCATTTCTGGACGTTTTTCAGTGGCAAAAATCAATGAATATTGTAAATGCACAAACAGTAATTTCTCCGCATTGCAAGGTGCAATTCTGAAATTTTTTGCTTTTTCCTGCTCCTCTTAGCATCATAAGGAAGATTCAAAGAGAGTGAGATGCCAGCTCCTTTCATTCAGTCAGTACCTTCAATCATTTCTGGACGTTTTTCAATGGCAAAAATCAATGAATATTGTAAATGCACAAACAGTAATTTCTCCGCATTGCAAGGTGCAATTCTGAAATTTTTTGCTTTTTCCCGCTCCTCTTAGCATGATAAAGAAGATTCAAAGAGAGTGAGGTGCCAGCTCCTTTCATTCAGTCAGTAGCTTCAAACATTTCTGGTATATGAATAACATGTTTTTCAATGGCAAAAATCAATGAATATTGTAAATGCACAAACAGTAATTTCTCCGCATTGCAAGGTGCAATTCTGAAATTTTTTGATTTTTCCTGCTCCTCTTAGCATGATAAAGAAGATTCAAAGAGAGTGAGATGCCAGCTCCTTTCATTCAGTCAGTAGCTTCAATCATTTCTGGACGTTTTTCAATGGCAAAAATCAATGAATATTGTAAATGCACAAACAGTAATTTCTCCGCATTGCAAGGTGCAATTCTGAAATTTTTTGCTTTTTCCTGCTCCTCTTAGCATGATAAAGAAGATTCCAAGTGAGTGAGATGCCAGCTCCTTTCATTCAGTCAGTAGCTTCAATCATTTCTGGACGTTTTTCAATGGCAAAAATCAATGAATATTGTAAATGCACAAACAGTAATTTCTCCGCATTGCAAGGTGCAATTCTGAAATTTTTTGCTTTTTCCTGCTCCTCTTAGCATGATAAAGAAGATTCAAAGAGAGTGAGATGCCAGCTCCTTTCATTCAGTCAGTAGCTTCAAACATTTCTGGTATATGAATAACATGTTTTTCAATGGCAAAAATCAATGAATATTGTAAATGCACAAACAGTAACTTCTCCGCATTGCAAGGTGCAAGTCTGAAATTTTTTGCTTTTTCCTGCTCCTCTTAGCATGATAAAGAAGATTCAAAGAGAGTGAGATGCCAGTTACTTTCATTCAGTCAGTAGCTTCAATCATTTCTGGACGTTTTTCAATGGTAAAAATCAATGAATATTGTAAATGCACAAACAGTAATTTCTCCACATTGCAAGGTGCAATTCTGAAATTTTTTGCTTTTTCCTGCTCCTCTTAGCATGATAAAGAAGATTCAAAGAGAGTGAGATGCCAGCTCCTTTCATTCAGTCAGTAGCTTCAAACATTTCTGGTATATGAATAACATGATGTTTTTCAATGGCAAAAATCAATGAATATTGTAAATGCACAAACAGTAATTTCTCCGCATTGCAAGGTGCAATTATGAAATTTTTTGCTTTTTCCTGCTCCTCTTAGCATGATAAAGAAGATTCAAAGAGAGTGAGATGCCAGCTCCTTTCATTCAGTCAGTAGCTTCAAACATTTCTGGTATATGAATAACATGATGTTTTTCAATGGCAAAAATCAATGAATATTGTAAATGCACAAACAGTAATTTCTCCGCATTGCAAGGTGCAATTCTGAAATTTTTTGCTTTTTCCTGCTCCTCTTAGCATGATAAAGAAGATTCAAAGAGAGTGAGATGCCAGCTCCTTTCATTCAGTCAGTAGCTTCAATCATTTCTGGATGTTTTTCAATGGCAAAAATCAATGAATATTGTAAATGCACAAACAGTAATTTCTCCGCATTGCAAGTTGCAATTCTGAAATTTTTTGCTTTTTCCTGCTCCTCTTAGCATGATAAAGAAGATTCAAAGAGAGTGAGATGTCAGCTCCTTTCATTCAGTCAGTAGCTTCAAACATTTCTGGTATATGAATAACATGATGTTTTTCAATGGCAAAAATCAATGAATATTGTAAATGCACAAACAGTAATTTCTCCGCATTGCAAGGTGCAATTCTGAAATTTTTTGCTTTTTCCTGCTCCTCTTAGCATGATAAAGAAGATTCAAAGAGAGTGAGATGCCAGCTCCTTTCATTCAGTCAGTAGCTTCAATCATTTCTGGATGTTTTTCAATGGCAAAAATCAATGAATATTGTAAATGCACAAACAGTAATTTCTCCGCATTGCAAGGTGCAATTCTGAAATTTTTTGCTTTTTCCTGCTCCTCTTAGCATGATAAAGAAGATTCAAAGAGAGTGAGATGCCAGCTCCTTTCATTCAGTCAGTAGCTTCAAACATTTCTGGTATATGAATAACATGATGTTTTTCAATGGCAAAAATCAATGAATATTGTAAATGCACAAACAGTAATTTCTCCGCATTGCAAGGTGCAATTCTGAAATTTTTTGATTTTTCCTGCTCCTCTTAGCATGATAAAGAAGATTCAAAGAGAGTGAGATGCCAGCTCCTTTCATTCAGTCAGTAGCTTCAATCATTTCTGGACGTTTTTCAATGGCAAAAATCAATGAATATTGTAAAAGCACAAACAGTAATTTCTCCGCATTGCAAGATGCAATTCTGAAATTTTTTGCTTTTTCCTGCTCCTCTTAGCATGATAAAGAAGATTCAAAGAGAGTGAGATGCCAGCTCCTTTCATTCAGTCAGTAGCTTCAAACATTTCTGGTATATGAATAACATGATGTTTTTCAATGGCAAAAATCAATGAATATTGTAAATGCACAAACAGTAATTTCTCCGCATTGCAAGGTGCAATTCTGAAATTTTTTGCTTTTTCCTGCTCCTCTTAGCATGATAAAGAAGATTCAAAGAGAGTGAGATGCCAGCTCCTTTCATTCAGTCAGTAGCTTCAAACATTTCTGGTATATGAATAACATGATGTTTTTCAATGGCAAAAATCAATGAATATTGTAAATGCACAAACAGTAATATCTCCACATTGCAAGGTGCAATTCTGAAATTTTTTGCTTTTTCCTGCTAATCCTAGCATGATAAAGAAGATTCAAAGAGAGTGAGATGCCAGCTCCTTTCATTCAGTCAGTAGCTTCAAACATTTCTGGTATATGAAAAACATGTTTTTCAATGGCAAAAATCAATGAATATTGTAAATGCACAAACAGTAATATCTCCACATTGCACGGTGCAATTCTGAAATTTTTAGCTTTTTCCTGTTAATCCTAGCATGATAAAGAAGATTCAAAGAGAGTGAGATGCCAGCTCCTTTCATTCAGTCAGTAGCTTCAAACATTTCTGGTATATGAAAAACGTTTTTCAATGGCAAAAATCAATGAATATTGTAAATGCACAAACAGTAATATCTCCACATTGCACGGTGCAATTCTGAAATTTTTAGCTTTTTCCTGTTAATCCTAGCATGATAAAGAAGATTCAAAGAGAGTGAGATGCCAGCTCCTTTCATTCAGTCAGTAGCTTCAAACATTTCTGGTATATGAAAAACATGTTTTTCAATGGCAAAAATCAATGAATATTGTAAATGCACAAACAGTAATATCTCCACATTGCAAGGTGCAATTCTGAAATTTTTTGCTTTTTCCTGCTAATCCTAGCATGATAAAGAAGATTCAAAGAGAGTGAGATGCCAGCTCCTTTCATTCAGTCAGTAGCTTCAAACATTTCTGGTATATGAAAAACATGTTTTTCAATGGCAAAAATCAATGAATATTGTAAATGCACAAACAGTAATATCTCCACATTGCACGGTGCAATTCTGAAATTTTTAGCTTTTTCCTGTTAATCCTAGCATGATAAAGAAGATTCAAAGAGAGTGAGATGCCAGCTCCTTTCATTCAGTCAGTAGCTTCAAACATTTCTGGTATATGAAAAACGTTTTTCAATGGCAAAAATCAATGAATATTGTAAATGCACAAACAGTAATATCTCCACATTGCAAGGTGCAATTCTGAAATTTTTTGCTTTTTCCTGTTAATCCTAGCATGATAAAGAAGATTCAAAGAGAGTGAGATGCCAGCTCCTTTCATTCAGTCAGTAGCTTCAAACATTTCTGGTATATGAAAAACATGTTTTTCAATGGCAAAAATCAATGAATATTGTAAATGCACAAACAGTAATATCTCCACATTGCACGGTGCAATTCTGAAATTTTTAGCTTTTTCCTGTTAATCCTAGCATGATAAAGAAGATTCAAAGAGAGTGAGATGCCAGCTCCTTTCATTCAGTCAGTAGCTTCAAACATTTCTGGTATATGAAAAACATGTTTTTCAATGGCAAAAATCAATGAATATTGTAAATGCACAAACAGTAATATCTCCACATTGCAAGGTGCAATTCTGAAATTTTTTGCTTTTTCCTGCTAATCCTAGCATGATAAAGAAGATTCAAAGAGAGTGAGATGCCAGCTCCTTTCATTCAGTCAGTAGCTTCAAACATTTCTGGTATATGAAAAACATGTTTTTCAATGGCAAAAATCAATGAATATTGTAAATGCACAAACAGTAATATCTCCACATTGCACAGTGCAATTCTGAAATTTTTAGCTTTTTCCTGTTAATCCTAGCATGATAAAGAAGATTCAAAGAGAGTGAGATGCCAGCTCCTTTCATTCAGTCAGTAGCTTCAAACATTTCTGGTATATGAAAAACATGTTTTTCAATGGCAAAAATCAATGAATATTGTAAATGCACAAACAGTAATATCTCCACATTGCAAGGTGCAATTCTGAAATTTTTTGCTTTTTCCTGCTCCTCTTAGCATGATAAAGAAGATTCAAAGAGAGTGAGATGCCAGCTCCTTTCATTCAGTCAGTAGCTTCAATCATTTCTGGATGTTTTTCAATGGCAAAAATCAATGAATATTGTAAATGCACAAACTGTAATTTCTCCGCATTGCAAGGTGCAATTCTGAAATTTTTTGCTTTTTCCTGCTCCTCTTAGCATGATAAAGAAGATTCAAAGAGAGTGAGATGCCAGCTCCTTTCATTCAGTCAGTAGCTTCAATCATTTCTGGACGTTTTTCAGTGGCAAAAATCAATGAATATTGTAAATGCACAAACAGTAATTTCTCCGCATTGCAAGGTGCAATTCTGAAATTTTTTGCTTTTTCCTGCTCCTCTTAGCATCATAAGGAAGATTCAAAGAGAGTGAGATGCCAGCTCCTTTCATTCAGTCAGTACCTTCAATCATTTCTGGACGTTTTTCAATGGCAAAAATCAATGAATATTGTAAATGCACAAACAGTAATTTCTCCGCATTGCAAGGTGCAATTCTGAAATTTTTTGCTTTTTCCCGCTCCTCTTAGCATGATAAAGAAGATTCAAAGAGAGTGAGGTGCCAGCTCCTTTCATTCAGTCAGTAGCTTCAAACATTTCTGGTATATGAATAACATGTTTTTCAATGGCAAAAATCAATGAATATTGTAAATGCACAAACAGTAATTTCTCCGCATTGCAAGGTGCAATTCTGAAATTTTTTGATCTTTCCTGCTCCTCTTAGCATGATAAAGAAGATTCAAAGAGAGTGAGATGCCAGCTCCTTTCATTCAGTCAGTAGCTTCAATCATTTCTGGACGTTTTTCAATGGCAAAAATCAATGAATATTGTAAATGCACAAACAGTAATTTCTCCGCATTGCAAGGTGCAATTCTGAAATTTTTTGCTTTTTCCTGCTCCTCTTAGCATGATAAAGAAGATTCCAAGAGAGTGAGATGCCAGCTCCTTTCATTCAGTCAGTAGCTTCAATCATTTCTGGACGTTTTTCAATGGCAAAAATCAATGAATATTGTAAATGCACAAACAGTAATTTCTCCGCATTGCAAGGTGCAATTCTGAAATTTTTTGCTTTTTCCTGCTCCTCTTAGCATGATAAAGAAGATTCAAAGAGAGTGAGATGCCAGCTCCTTTCATTCAGTCAGTAGCTTCAAACATTTCTGGTATATGAATAACATGTTTTTCAATGGCAAAAATCAATGAATATTGTAAATGCACAAACAGTAATTTCTCCGCATTGCAAGGTGCAAGTCTGAAATTTTTTGCTTTTTCCTGCTCCTCTTAGCATGATAAAGAAGATTCAAAGAGAGTGAGATGCCAGTTACTTTCATTCAGTCAGTAGCTTCAATCATTTCTGGACGTTTTTCAATGGTAAAAATCAATGAATATTGTAAATGCACAAACAGTAATTTCTCCACATTGCAAGGTGCAATTCTGAAATTTTTTGCTTTTTCCTGCTCCTCTTAGCATGATAAAGAAGATTCAAAGAGAGTGAGATGCCAGCTCCTTTCATTCAGTCAGTAGCTTCAAACATTTCTGGTATATGAATAACATGATGTTTTTCAATGGCAAAAATCAATGAATATTGTAAATGCACAAACAGTAATTTCTCCGCATTGCAAGGTGCAATTCTGAAATTTTTTGCTTTTTCCTGCTCCTCTTAGCATGATAAAGAAGATTCAAAGAGAGTGAGATGCCAGCTCCTTTCATTCAGTCAGTAGCTTCAAACATTTCTGGTATATGAATAACATGATGTTTTTCAATGGCAAAAATCAATGAATATTGTAAATGCACAAACAGTAATTTCTCCGCATTGCAAGGTGCAATTCTGAAATTTTTTGCTTTTTCCTGCTCCTCTTAGCATGATAAAGAAGATTCAAAGAGAGTGAGATGCCAGCTCCTTTCATTCAGTCAGTAGCTTCAATCATTTCTGGATGTTTTTCAATGGCAAAAATCAATGAATATTGTAAATGCACAAACAGTAATTTCTCCGCATTGCAAGTTGCAATTCTGAAATTTTTTGCTTTTTCCTGCTCCTCTTAGCATGATAAAGAAGATTCAAAGAGAGTGAGATGTCAGCTCCTTTCATTCAGTCAGTAGCTTCAAACATTTCTGGTATATGAATAACATGATGTTTTTCAATGGCAAAAATCAATGAATATTGTAAATGCACAAACAGTAATTTCTCCGCATTGCAAGGTGCAATTCTGAAATTTTTTGCTTTTTCCTGCTCCTCTTAGCATGATAAAGAAGATTCAAAGAGAGTGAGATGCCAGCTCCTTTCATTCAGTCAGTAGCTTCAATCATTTCTGGATGTTTTTCAATGGCAAAAATCAATGAATATTGTAAATGCACAAACAGTAATTTCTCCGCATTGCAAGGTGCAATTCTGAAATTTTTTGCTTTTTCCTGCTCCTCTTAGCATGATAAAGAAGATTCAAAGAGAGTGAGATGCCAGCTCCTTTCATTCAGTCAGTAGCTTCAAACATTTCTGGTATATGAATAACATGATGTTTTTCAATGGCAAAAATCAATGAATATTGTAAATGCACAAACAGTAATTTCTCCGCATTGCAAGGTGCAATTCTGAAATTTTTTGATTTTTCCTGCTCCTCTTAGCATGATAAAGAAGATTCAAAGAGAGTGAGATGCCAGCTCCTTTCATTCAGTCAGTAGCTTCAATCATTTCTGGACATTTTTCAATGGCAAAAATCAATGAATATTGTAAAAGCACAAACAGTAATTTCTCCGCATTGCAAGGTGCAATTCTGAAATTTTTTGCTTTTTCCTGCTCCTCTTAGCATGATAAAGAAGATTCAAAGAGAGTGAGATGCCAGCTCCTTTCATTCAGTCAGTAGCTTCAAACATTTCTGGTATATGAATAACATGATGTTTTTCAATGGCAAAAATCAATGAATATTGTAAATGCACAAACAGTAATTTCTCCGCATTGCAAGGTGCAATTCTGAAATTTTTTGCTTTTTCCTGCTCCTCTTAGCATGATAAAGAAGATTCAAAGAGAGTGAGATGCCAGCTCCTTTCATTCAGTCAGTAGCTTCAAACATTTCTGGTATATGAATAACATGATGTTTTTCAATGGCAAAAATCAATGAATATTGTAAATGCACAAACAGTAATTTCTCCGCATTGCAAGGTGCAAGTCTGAAATTTTTTGCTTTTTCCTGCTCCTCTTAGCATGATAAAGAAGATTCAAAGAGAGTGAGATGCCAGCTACTTTCATTCAGTCAGTAGCTTCCATCATTTCTGGACGTTTTTCAATGGTAAAAATCAATGAATATTGTAAATGCACAAACAGTAATTTCTCCACATTGCAAGGTGCAATTCTGAAATTTTTTGCTTTTTCCTGCTCCTCTTAGCATGATAAAGAAGATTCAAAGAGAGTGAGATGCCAGCTCCTTTCATTCAGTCAGTAGCTTCAAACATTTCTGGTATATGAATAACATGATGTTTTTCAATGGCAAAAATCAATGAATATTGTAAATGCACAAACAGTAATTTCTCCGCATTGCAAGGTGCAATTCTGAAATTTTTTGCTTTTTCCTGCTCCTCTTAGCATGATAAAGAAGATTCAAAGAGAGTGAGATGCCAGCTCCTTTCATTCAGTCAGTAGCTTCAATCATTTCTGGATGTTTTTCAATGGCAAAAATCAATGAATATTGTAAATGCACAAACTGTAATTTCTCCGCATTGCAAGGTGCAATTCTGAAATTTTTTGCTTTTTCCTGCTCCTCTTAGCATGATAAAGAAGATTCAAAGAGAGTGAGATGCCAGCTCCTTTCATTCAGTCAGTAGCTTCAATCATTTCTGGACGTTTTTCAGTGGCAAAAATCAATGAATATTGTAAATGCACAAACAGTAATTTCTCCGCATTGCAAGGTGCAATTCTGAAATTTTTTGCTTTTTCCTGCTCCTCTTAGCATCATAAAGAAGATTCAAAGAGAGTGAGATGCCAGCTCCTTTCATTCAGTCAGTACCTTCAATCATTTCTGGACGTTTTTCAATGGCAAAAATCAATGAATATTGTAAATGCACAAACAGTAATTTCTCCGCATTGCAAGGTGCAATTCTGAAATTTTTTGCTTTTTCCCGCTCCTCTTAGCATGATAAAGAAGATTCAAAGAGAGTGAGGTGCCAGCTCCTTTCATTCAGTCAGTAGCTTCAAACATTTCTGGTATATGAATAACATGTTTTTCAATGGCAAAAATCAATGAATATTGTAAATGCACAAACAGTAATTTCTCCGCATTGCAAGGTGCAATTCTGAAATTTTTTGATTTTTCCTGCTCCTCTTAGCATGATAAAGATTCAAAGAGAGTGAGATGCCAGCTCCTTTCATTCAGTCAGTAGCTTCAATCATTTCTGGACGTTTTTCAATGGCAAAAATCAATGAATATTGTAAATGCACAAACAGTAATTTCTCCGCATTGCAAGGTGCAATTCTGAAATTTTTTGCTTTTTCCTGCTCCTCTTAGCATGATAAAGAAGATTCCAAGAGAGTGAGATGCCAGCTCCTTTCATTCAGTCAGTAGCTTCAATCATTTCTGGACGTTTTTCAATGGCAAAAATCAATGAATATTGTAAATGCACAAACAGTAATTTCTCCGCATTGCAAGGTGCAATTCTGAAATTTTTTGCTTTTTCCTGCTCCTCTTAGCATGATAAAGAAGATTCAAAGAGAGTGAGATGCCAGCTCCTTTCATTCAGTCAGTAGCTTCAAACATTTCTGGTATATGAATAACATGTTTTTCAATGGCAAAAATCAATGAATATTGTAAATGCACAAACAGTAATTTCTCCGCATTGCAAGGTGCAAGTCTGAAATTTTTTGCTTTTTCCTGCTCCTCTTAGCATGATAAAGAAGATTCAAAGAGAGTGAGATGCCAGTTACTTTCATTCAGTCAGTAGCTTCAATCATTTCTGGACGTTTTTCAATGGTAAAAATCAATGAATATTGTAAATGCACAAACAGTAATTTCTCCACATTGCAAGGTGCAATTCTGAAATTTTTTGCTTTTTCCTGCTCCTCTTAGCATGATAAAGAAGATTCAAAGAGAGTGAGATGCCAGCTCCTTTCATTCAGTCAGTAGCTTCAAACATTTCTGGTATATGAATAACATGATGTTTTTCAATGGCAAAAATCAATGAATATTGTAAATGCACAAACAGTAATTTCTCCGCATTGCAAGGTGCAATTCTGAAATTTTTTGCTTTTTCCTGCTCCTCTTAGCATGATAAAGAAGATTCAAAGAGAGTGAGATGCCAGCTCCTTTCATTCAGTCAGTAGCTTCAAACATTTCTGGTATATGAATAACATGATGTTTTTCAATGGCAAAAATCAATGAATATTGTAAATGCACAAACAGTAATTTCTCCGCATTGCAAGGTGCAATTCTGAAATTTTTTGCTTTTTCCTGCTCCTCTTAGCATGATAAAGAAGATTCAAAGAGAGTGAGATGCCAGCTCCTTTCATTCAGTCAGTAGCTTCAATCATTTCTGGATGTTTTTCAATGGCAAAAATCAATGAATATTGTAAATGCACAAACAGTAATTTCTCCGCATTGCAAGTTGCAATTCTGAAATTTTTTGCTTTTTCCTGCTCCTCTTAGCATGATAAAGAAGATTCAAAGAGAGTGAGATGTCAGCTCCTTTCATTCAGTCAGTAGCTTCAAACATTTCTGGTATATGAATAACATGATGTTTTTCAATGGCAAAAATCAATGAATATTGTAAATGCACAAACAGTAATTTCTCCGCATTGCAAGGTGCAATTCTGAAATTTTTTGCTTTTTCCTGCTCCTCTTAGCATGATAAAGAAGATTCAAAGAGAGTGAGATGCCAGCTCCTTTCATTCAGTCAGTAGCTTCAATCATTTCTGGATGTTTTTCAATGGCAAAAATCAATGAATATTGTAAATGCACAAACAGTAATTTCTCCGCATTGCAAGGTGCAATTCTGAAATTTTTTGCTTTTTCCTGCTCCTCTTAGCATGATAAAGAAGATTCAAAGAGAGTGAGATGCCAGCTCCTTTCATTCAGTCAGTAGCTTCAAACATTTCTGGTATATGAATAACATGATGTTTTTCAAAGGCAAAAATCAATGAATATTGTAAATGCACAAACAGTAATTTCTCCGCATTGCAAGGTGCAAGTCTGAAATTTTTTGCTTTTTTCCTGCTCCTCTTAGCATGATAAAGAAGATTCAAAGAGAGTGAGATGCCAGCTACTTTCATTCAGTCAGTAGCTTCAATCATTTCTGGACGTTTTTCAATGGTAAAAATCAATGAATATTGTAAATGCACAAACAGTAATTTCTCCACATTGCAAGGTGCAATTCTGAAATTTTTTGCTTTTTCCTGCTCCTCTTAGCATGATAAAGAAGATTCAAAGAGAGTGAGATGCCAGCTCCTTTCATTCAGTCAGTAGCTTCAAACACTTCTGGTATATGAATAACATGATGTTTTTCAATGGCAAAAATCAATGAATATTGTAAATGCACAAACAGTAATTTCTCCGCATTGCAAGGTGCAATTCTGAAATTTTTTGCTTTTTCCTGCTCCTCTTAGCATGATAAAGAAGATTCAAAGAGAGTGAGATGCCAGCTCCTTTCATTCAGTCAGTAGCTTCAATCATTTCTGGATGTTTTTCAATGGCAAAAATCAATGAATATTGTAAATGCACAAACTGTAATTTCTCCGCATTGCAAGGTGCAATTCTGAAATTTTTTGCTTTTTCCTGCTCCTCTTAGCATGATAAAGAAGATTCAAAGAGAGTGAGATGCCAGCTCCTTTCATTCAGTCAGTAGCTTCAATCATTTCTGGACGTTTTTCAATGGCAAAAACCAATGAATATTGTAAATGCACAAACAGTAATTTCTCCGCATTGCAAGGTGCAATTCTGAAATTTTTTGCTTTTTCCTGCTCCTCTTAGCATGATAAAGAAGATTCAAAGAGAGTGAGATGCCAGCTCCTTTCATTCAGTCAGTACCTTCAATCATTTCTGGACGTTTTTCAATGGCAAAAATCAATGAATATTGTAAATGCACAAACAGTAATTTCTCCGCATTGCAAGGTGCAATTCTGAATTTTTTTGCTTTTTCCCGCTCCTCTTAGCATGATAAAGAAGATTCAAAGAGAGTGAGGTGCCAGCTCCTTTCATTCAGTCAGTAGCTTCAAACATTTCTGGTATATGAATAACATGTTTTTCAATGGCAAAAATCAATGAATATTGTAAATGCACAAACAGTAATTTCTCCGCATTGCAAGGTGCAATTCTGAAATTTTTTGCTTTTTCCTGCTCCTCTTAGCATGATAAAGAAGATTCAAAGAGAGTGAGATGCCAGCTCCTTTCATTCAGTCAGTAGCTTCAATCATTTCTGGACGTTTTTCAATGGCAAAAATCAATGAATATTGTAAATGCACAAACAGTAATTTCTCCGCATTGCAAGGTGCAATTCTGAAATTTTTTGCTTTTTCCTGCTCCTCTTAGCATGGTAAAGAAGATTCAAAGAGAGTGAGATGTCAGCTCCTTTCATTCAGTCAGTAGCTTCAAACATTTCTGGTATATGAATAACATGATGTTTTTCAATGGCAAAAATCAATGAATATTGTAAATGCACAAACAGTAATTTCTCCGCATTGCAAGGTGCAATTCTGAAATTTTTTGCTTTTTCCCGCTCCTCTTAGCATGATAAAGAAGATTCAAAGAGAGTGAGGTGCCAGCTCCTTTCATTCAGTCAGTAGCTTCAAACATTTCTGGTATATGAATAACATGTTTTTCAATGGCAAAAATCAATGAATATTGTAAATGCACAAACAGTAATTTCTCCGCATTGCAAGGTGCAATTCTGAAATTTTTTGCTTTTTCCTGCTCCTCTTAGCATGATAAAGAAGATTCAAAGAGAGTGAGATGCCAGCTCCTTTCATTCAGTCAGTAGCTTCAATCATTTCTGGACGTTTTTCAATGGCAAAAATCAATGAATATTGTAAAAGCACAAACAGTAATTTCTCCGCATTGCAAGGTGCAATTCTGAAATTTTTTGCTTTTTCCTGCTCCTCTTAGCATGATAAAGAAGATTCAAAGAGAGTGAGATGCCAGCTCTTTTCATTCAGTCAGTAGCTTCAAACATTTCTGGTATATGAATAACATGATGTTTTTCAATGGCAAAAATCAATGAATATTGTAAATGCACAAACAGTAATTTCTCCGCATTGCAAGGTGCAATTCTGAAATTTTTTGCTTTTTCCTGCTCCTCTTAGCATGATAAAGAAGATTCAAAGAGAGTGAGATGCCAGCTCCTTTCATTCAGTCAGTAGCTTCAAACATTTCTGGTATATGAATAACATGATGTTTTTCAATGGCAAAAATCAATGAATATTGTAAATGCACAAACAGTAATTTCTCCGCATTGCAAGGTGCAAGTCTGAAATTTTTTGCTTTTTCCTGCTCCTCTTAGCATGATAAAGAAGATTCAAAGAGAGTGAGATGCCAGCTACTTTCATTCAGTCAGTAGCTTCAATCATTTCTGGACGTTTTTCAATGGTAAAAATCAATGAATATTGTAAATGCACAAACAGTAATTTCTCCACATTGCAAGGTGCAATTCTGAAATTTTTTGCTTTTTCCTGCTCCTCTTAGCATGATAAAGAAGATTCAAAGAGAGTGAGATGCCAGCTCCTTTCATTCAGTCAGTAGCTTCAAACATTTCTGGTATATGAATAACATGATGTTTTTCAATGGCAAAAATCAATGAATATTGTAAATGCACAAACAGTAATTTCTCCGCATTGCAAGGTGCAATTCTGAAATTTTTTGCTTTTTCCTGCTCCTCTTAGCATGATAAAGAAGATTCAAAGAGAGTGAGATGCCAGCTCCTTTCATTCAGTCAGTAGCTTCAATCATTTCTGGATGTTTTTCAATGGCAAAAATCAATGAATATTGTAAATGCACAAACTGTAATTTCTCCGCATTGCAAGGTGCAATTCTGAAATTTTTTGCTTTTTCCTGCTCCTCTTAGCATGATAAAGAAGATTCAAAGAGAGTGAGATGCCAGCTCCTTTCATTCAGTCAGTAGCTTCAATCATTTCTGGACGTTTTTCAGTGGCAAAAATCAATGAATATTGTAAATGCACAAACAGTAATTTCTCCGCATTGCAAGGTGCAATTCTGAAATTTTTTGCTTTTTCCTGCTCCTCTTAGCATCATAAAGAAGATTCAAAGAGAGTGAGATGCCAGCTCCTTTCATTCAGTCAGTACCTTCAATCATTTCTGGACGTTTTTCAATGGCAAAAATCAATGAATATTGTAAATGCACAAACAGTAATTTCTCCGCATTGCAAGGTGCAATTCTGAAATTTTTTGCTTTTTCCCGCTCCTCTTAGCATGATAAAGAAGATTCAAAGAGAGTGAGGTGCCAGCTCCTTTCATTCAGTCAGTAGCTTCAAACATTTCTGGTATATGAATAACATGTTTTTCAATGGCAAAAATCAATGAATATTGTAAATGCACAAACAGTAATTTCTCCGCATTGCAAGGTGCAATTCTGAAATTTTTTGATTTTTCCTGCTCCTCTTAGCATGATAAAGATTCAAAGAGAGTGAGATGCCAGCTCCTTTCATTAAGTCAGTAGCTTCAATCATTTCTGGACGTTTTTCAATGGCAAAAATCAATGAATATTGTAAATGCACAAACAGTAATTTCTCCGCATTGCAAGGTGCAATTCTGAAATTTTTTGCTTTTTCCTGCTCCTCTTAGCATGATAAAGAAGATTCCAAGAGAGTGAGATGCCAGCTCCTTTCATTCAGTCAGTAGCTTCAATCATTTCTGGACGTTTTTCAATGGCAAAAATCAATGAATATTGTAAATGCACAAACAGTAATTTCTCCGCATTGCAAGGTGCAATTCTGAAATTTTTTGCTTTTTCCTGCTCCTCTTAGCATGATAAAGAAGATTCAAAGAGAGTGAGATGCCAGCTCCTTTCATTCAGTCAGTAGCTTCAAACATTTCTGGTATATGAATAACATGTTTTTCAATGGCAAAAATCAATGAATATTGTAAATGCACAAACAGTAATTTCTCCGCATTGCAAGGTGCAAGTCTGAAATTTTTTGCTTTTTCCTGCTCCTCTTAGCATGATAAAGAAGATTCAAAGAGAGTGAGATGCCAGTTACTTTCATTCAGTCAGTAGCTTCAATCATTTCTGGACGTTTTTCAATGGTAAAAATCAATGAATATTGTAAATGCACAAACAGTAATTTCTCCACATTGCAAGGTGCAATTCTGAAATTTTTTGCTTTTTCCTGCTCCTCTTAGCATGATAAAGAAGATTCAAAGAGAGTGAGATGCCAGCTCCTTTCATTCAGTCAGTAGCTTCAAACATTTCTGGTATATGAATAACATGATGTTTTTCAATGGCAAAAATCAATGAATATTGTAAATGCACAAACAGTAATTTCTCCGCATTGCAAGGTGCAATTCTGAAATTTTTTGCTTTTTCCTGCTCCTCTTAGCATGATAAAGAAGATTCAAAGAGAGTGAGATGCCAGCTCCTTTCATTCAGTCAGTAGCTTCAAACATTTCTGGTATATGAATAACATGATGTTTTTCAATGGCAAAAATCAATGAATATTGTAAATGCACAAACAGTAATTTCTCCGCATTGCAAGGTGCAATTCTGAAATTTTTTGCTTTTTCCTGCTCCTCTTAGCATGATAAAGAAGATTCAAAGAGAGTGAGATGCCAGCTCCTTTCATTCAGTCAGTAGCTTCAATCATTTCTGGATGTTTTTCAATGGCAAAAATCAATGAATATTGTAAATGCACAAACAGTAATTTCTCCGCATTGCAAGTTGCAATTCTGAAATTTTTTGCTTTTTCCTGCTCCTCTTAGCATGATAAAGAAGATTCAAAGAGAGTGAGATGTCAGCTCCTTTCATTCAGTCAGTAGCTTCAAACATTTCTGGTATATGAATAACATGATGTTTTTCAATGGCAAAAATCAATGAATATTGTAAATGCACAAACAGTAATTTCTCCGCATTGCAAGGTGCAATTCTGAAATTTTTTGCTTTTTCCTGCTCCTCTTAGCATGATAAAGAAGATTCAAAGAGAGTGAGATGCCAGCTCCTTTCATTCAGTCAGTAGCTTCAATCATTTCTGGATGTTTTTCAATGGCAAAAATCAATGAATATTGTAAATGCACAAACAGTAATTTCTCCGCATTGCAAGGTGCAATTCTGAAATTTTTTGCTTTTTCCTGCTCCTCTTAGCATGATAAAGAAGATTCAAAGAGAGTGAGATGCCAGCTCCTTTCATTCAGTCAGTAGCTTCAAACATTTCTGGTATATGAATAACATGATGTTTTTCAATGGCAAAAATCAATGAATATTGTAAATGCACAAACAGTAATTTCTCCGCATTGCAAGGTGCAAGTCTGAAATTTTTTGCTTTTTTCCTGCTCCTCTTAGCATGATAAAGAAGATTCAAAGAGAGTGAGATGCCAGCTACTTTCATTCAGTCAGTAGCTTCAATCATTTCTGGACGTTTTTCAATGGTAAAAATCAATGAATATTGTAAATGCACAAACAGTAATTTCTCCACATTGCAAGGTGCAATTCTGAAATTTTTTGCTTTTTCCTGCTCCTCTTAGCATGATAAAGAAGATTCAAAGAGAGTGAGATGCCAGCTCCTTTCATTCAGTCAGTAGCTTCAAACACTTCTGGTATATGAATAACATGATGTTTTTCAATGGCAAAAATCAATGAATATTGTAAATGCACAAACAGTAATTTCTCCGCATTGCAAGGTGCAATTCTGAAATTTTTTGCTTTTTCCTGCTCCTCTTAGCATGATAAAGAAGATTCAAAGAGAGTGAGATGCCAGCTCCTTTCATTCAGTCAGTAGCTTCAATCATTTCTGGATGTTTTTCAATGGCAAAAATCAATGAATATTGTAAATGCACAAACTGTAATTTCTCCGCATTGCAAGGTGCAATTCTGAAATTTTTTGCTTTTTCCTGCTCCTCTTAGCATGATAAAGAAGATTCAAAGAGAGTGAGATGCCAGCTCCTTTCATTCAGTCAGTAGCTTCAATCATTTCTGGACGTTTTTCAATGGCAAAAACCAATGAATATTGTAAATGCACAAACAGTAATTTCTCCGCATTGCAAGGTGCAATTCTGAAATTTTTTGCTTTTTCCTGCTCCTCTTAGCATGATAAAGAAGATTCAAAGAGAGTGAGATGCCAGCTCCTTTCATTCAGTCAGTACCTTCAATCATTTCTGGACGTTTTTCAATGGCAAAAATCAATGAATATTGTAAATGCACAAACAGTAATTTCTCCGCATTGCAAGGTGCAATTCTGAATTTTTTTGCTTTTTCCCGCTCCTCTTAGCATGATAAAGAAGATTCAAAGAGAGTGAGGTGCCAGCTCCTTTCATTAAGTCAGTAGCTTCAAACATTTCTGGTATATGAATAACATGTTTTTCAATGGCAAAAATCAATGAATATTGTAAATGCACAAACAGTAATTTCTCCGCATTGCAAGGTGCAATTCTGAAATTTTTTGCTTTTTCCTGCTCCTCTTAGCATGATAAAGAAGATTCAAAGAGAGTGAGATGCCAGCTCCTTTCATTCAGTCAGTAGCTTCAATCATTTCTGGACGTTTTTCAATGGCAAAAATCAATGAATATTGTAAATGCACAAACAGTAATTTCTCCGCATTGCAAGGTGCAATTCTGAAATTTTTTGCTTTTTCCTGCTCCTCTTAGCATGGTAAAGAAGATTCAAAGAGAGGGAGATGTCAGCTCCTTTCATTCAGTCAGTAGCTTCAAACATTTCTGGTATATGAATAACATGATGTTTTTCAATGGCAAAAATCAATGAATATTGTAAATGCACAAACAGTAATTTCTCCGCATTGCAAGGTGCAATTCTGAAATTTTTTGCTTTTTCCTGCTCCTCTTAGCATGATAAAGAAGATTCAAAGAGAGTGAGATGCCAGCTCCTTTCATTCAGTCAGTAGCTTCAATCATTTCTGGATGTTTTTCAATGGCAAAAATCAATGAATATTGTAAATGCACAAACAGTAATTTCTCCGCATTGCAAGGTGCAATTCTGAAATTTTTTGCTTTTTCCTGCTCCTCTTAGCATGATAAAGAAGATTCAAAGAGAGTGAGATGCCAGCTCCTTTCGTTCAGTCAGTAGCTTCAATCATTTCTGGACGTTTTTCAATGGCAAAAATCATTGAATATTATAAATGCACAAACAGTAATTTCTCCGCATTGCAAGGTGCAATTCTGAAATTTTTTGCTTTTTCCCGCTCCTCTTAGCATGATAAAGAAGATTCAAAGAGAGTGAGATGCCAGCTACTTTCATTCAGTCAGTAGCTTCAATCATTTCTGGACGTTTTTCAATGGTAAAAATCAATGAATATTGTAAATGCACAAACAGTAATTTCTCCGCATTGCAAGGTGCAATTCTGAAATTTTTTGCTTTTTCCTGCTCCTCTTAGCATGATAAAGAAGATTCAAAGAGAGTG